>NC_056734.1:889568380-889805880 GCF_019279795.1 Protopterus annectens
AGCAATAATATTAAAAGGACTTGAACTGCATTGTAAATATGTATACATGTTTCTTTTTCATTTTATTTGTCAAAGTGCGTTCACATGCTGAAACAAGCATAAGTCTGTTATTCAGTTTAAGCACTCAGCCGCATGTATTTCACTATTACAAGCATTTGCTGTCATGTTGAATATGTTGTCAAACTTTAGATTCACAGAGAGTAATTCACCAGATAAACCTGAAGGTGGCAGCAATGACTAAGCAAATGTACTTCAATATAACCTAGCTGCTTGCATTTTTTTTTTTTTAAATAAAGAAATATTTGGCCTGTCCAGCATTGTAGAATTAATTTCACTGACCACTGATACTTTTAATACTAGCACTTATGTGATTAAATATAATTGGTAGACATTTTTAAAAATATTCTTTCATGAAGTGTCCCTCACTCATTCTTCCTACAAGAGAAGACATGCATCTGATAGGATAGTACACAGTCATTGCCTGTAAGAGTAACAGCAATATAATTAAAACAACTCTGGCATGGGAGCCCAGAGTAAGAAACTAGTATTCATTACAATTATCTTCTTCATGAAACATTCACAAAGGTCATTCAATAGACACTCAGGAAACTACTGATTTTTCCACTCAAAAATTTCTTGAAAAGTAATTATGCATTTAGTCATTTTGAGCAATGAAGTTTCTATGTAGCCAAGAAATGTAAAACTTAATACACAACAGTGCTAATACAACTGAAGTATACAAATCCCACAAGATAAAGTACACACATTACCCAAGATAAATAACAGAGAGAAACACACAAAAGAATAATATAAATTTAGATAGACATATAGAATGGCTAAAAAATTGTGATAACCTTTATCATTAAGCACATGCAAGAAGCAGCTTTGTGAAGGTTTGAAGTTGAACATATGGGCATTTCTTTATTTGCATATTTGATTGCTTGTTCATATGCTTGTTGAGAGGTGAGGCCATCCATGCAGAAATATTCTAAAATGTTTTTCAAACATTTGGACATCTAATTGTCATATATTTATATTTTCTGTTATAGAAACAAACTGGAACTTTTAACTACAGGGCAGACAGTGTGGATTTCCACAAGGAGGCTTCCTTGGTTTATTAAATGGAGGCATGTCTAAGAATAGGCCACAGTGATTACATGTAATGGATCTATCATTAAATTATGTAAAGAATTGTGGCTAGCCTGCCTGGATTACATATTTACTTGTTTTAATCATGACCCCATATGCATTCATTCTGTTTAACTGCTTAAACTCATTGCAATTTTTCCTATCTGCTTTTTTGTATATTTTCTATAAGTTTTAATACTTGGAGCTTTTCTGCCTGGGCCTCCTCTGAAAAGGGGCAACCTATGCTCATATGGGCAATACTTGTAAACAAATGCTAATAAAAAATAATAAAAAAGCTAACAGTCTCCTGGTTCAGTAAATGATCTGTTATCAGGGATGATCAGAACTGAGTCTGAAAAACATGCAGTCATGCATGGTAATGTGCAACCCTGCCAGTAATGCAATGCAGTCAACAAATGATAGAAAGCAAAGTACACAGCTGAAAAGAGGAATAAACATTTACATTTTCACTGAGAAAATAGAGAACTTTGCATTGACAATTTCAGGGTTATATGTGTCAAAAGTACCAAGTTAGATAACATTTTTGATTTACAGGCAACACGTGAAGGTGTGAAACATAAACATCAGAGCACAAATATTGTAGTTAAATTGTCACAAGTAAAGCAGATTGAGGTGTAGGATGTCATTGCAGCTAAGTGATAATGTAATTTAAACAAAAGTAATAATCAATTCTGCGGCAGCAGACTTATCAGAGATTTAAAAAAAATCTAGAATTGTAGTCAATGAGAAAAAACATTTGTCTGTAAGATATGCTCATGACATAGGTAATGGTGTACCTCCAAATTCATAACAACAACTCATTGTACAAATTCAGGGTGAAATCTACCAATGAAGTAAAGCAATGTACAATTTGAAATTCATGGTAAACAGACAGGGTAATGAAAAACAATGATGTTAATGGTTGTTAGTATAAATTAACATAAACTCAGAGTAATGAGAGCATCTTACCAGATGAAGCTAGCTGAAGGTTTCACATCATAATGTGGGTATGAATTCAATTGGTACCATTCATTTCAAATACTATGGCAGAAGAACGTGCTTTAAGAACAGTTTCAGAAGTTCATTTGCCTTTCTATAACTTTGCATGGCATTGGCTTTATGTGAGAGCAGAGGGTGAATAGAGAGGTTTATATATATGAATTAATTTATTTGTTCACTTGCTGATTATACACCTGCATACAAATCATGTAGATGGGAAAATATATCAGATTCATGGGTTTCTTCTGTGCTTAAGGTGAGGATAGTCCTTAGCGATGTTCATCATAGTGATCACTGCTGCAGTAGAAAGATTCATGGCTTCTTCCACATGCTCAGACTGTTAGCCTGAGATGAGTAGACTTAAAGGACGGGTTTGGGCATTTTCCTAATGCCGAAGAGTATTCTCATTAGCTTGTGCTGTTCCTTTTCTGGGAAGATAAGTTCCATTTGGAGAAAAACACATATTTAAAAATATATATTTGTTTGATAAGACTTTCCTGTACAGAAAAGTTGTTTTAAATATAGGAGTGTGTGTTATAATGGACTGTCATGAAACCATGTTGTAATTTTAAATGGGAGTGCTGTTATTCCTTTCAGTCTTAAAGTTGATTAAAGTATTTAAAAACATTTTTTTTCTATAGAGAAATTGAGCGTATTTTACTTTTTGGTGCTGATAAAGTGCTTTAAAATGCTTTTTACTGTATCTTTTTGTGAAAAAAGTGACTTTTAAAGACTTTACATTTTTATCAGCTTTGCTGCTTGTTTTCCCTGGGAAAGAGGCACAATTTTCATCTTGACGATACAACAAATTGCTGGTCCTAAATTTGGTTCTTTTCCAGCCACAAAATGAAAAAGCTAAGTAAACAGCCTTTGCCAGCACAGCAGCCTAGAAATTTGCCTCAGCCACAGGTGAGTGACCCTGCTGTGGCCATTAGATGTACCTCAGAAGACAGATTTTTTATACTGGATGCCTTTGATGTAGTGCCTACAGCCACAATGGACCAGAGGTTAGCCACATCCTCTATGGCTATTAGTGTCTTCATAATGGGCAAGGGAGAGCTACTCGTCAATCCAGGGATAGAGAACAGGGAAGGCTTCCTATTTTGTCAGAATGTTGTGCCCATCCCTCGGTAATCTGCTGTTATTATTAATAACACTGCTGGCATAATTTTTCCTGTCAAAAAAGAAATAAAAAAGTAGACGTGTATCTACTACTCCTCAAATTTCCTTGGACTGGAGTAATTTACTGGGACAAGCTCAGGATTTAGTTTAGGCTTTGTTTTTTCTTTTTAAATAGTTTCTGGTAAAAGAAAGAAGGATACCTCTTTTCCTGGAGAGATTCAAGATTCTGAATCCAGACAGAAAGATGAAGGGACTTACAGGGTTTTCTCCTCATATTTCTGATCCAGACTCAGAAGAGAGCTCAGTTTCTGATTCTCCCTGTGGGTAGGTTCAATACCTCTGAACTGTCCAGATTTTCAAAGAATGCCTGGATTTTTACCTCAGATTTTAGGTTTGTTCCTTATAATTTTTTTTTTAGCAAATCACTGGCAAATCTTTGAGGACTGATGTCAGAAGATAATGACAAATGTTTGAGTTTCCGACTTCATACTCTTCAGAAAATTCATGCTAATGCAAAATATATTATTCCATCAACTTTCTAAGTTTGTAAGAGCAATATTTAAAAATTGTCTCTATTTGTGGGCCTTTGTTCCCCCATTATATATGGCTTTGTTCAGGTTTCCATAATGTCCCAGTGTTTTCAGTGGGAGAACACTGAGGTTACTCAGTCCATCATAAAATACTGTAAACTGTTACAGAGGGAATTTCCAGAACCTTCTACTGTTCCTCCAGTTCTGTTGGCCTTGAAGGATGTGAGTATGTTACTGCTTAGGTTTTCAAGACCACATGACTATGTCTGCATAAAGCAAGATGCTCCCATGGCCACACCACTAATCTGTTTGAAATATTTTCCTTCAAAGAATATAAAGTTGTTGTTTAGAATGATGTCCATAAATTCACGCATCATCACATTCACCATATCATTACACAGATTACTACTGGTACAAACGAACTTCCTAAACCATTCACATCCTATATGATTAGGGATGCGTAAAAATAAATCTGTAGCATCTATGGTTACTTTTGTGGATATTTGTTACAAGCTTTTATTGCACAATATCTAGTTCATTTATGGGCAGCATTCTAAACAACAATTTTATATTCTTTGAAGGAAAATATTTCAAACAGATTAGTGGTGTGGCCATGGGTGCATCTTGCACCCTGCTTTATGGAGACATAGACATGCAATCTTGAGAAACTAAGCATGTTCTATTATCCCAATATGAAGAGTATATTGTTACATATTTAAGGTTGTTGGACAATATCTTTCTGATCTGGAAGGGAGATGAATATTTCCTTAGTCAATTCATTCTATTAATAGTTTCACCACTTTTCTGAAATTCATACATTTTTTCTGTAACACACATTAATTTTTTAGATGTGATTTTAAGTAAAGATTTTGATTTGGGAATTTTTAAATCCAATATATATAGGAAGCCTACCTTCTCTAATAATTATTTATGCTTTAGCAGCTGCCATCCATTTAAACAAAGGAAAAGCCTAGTGAAAGGGCAGATGGTACGGTTATCCAGGATTGTATCGAATGACATGGACTTTGAGTAGGAAATTAGTTTACTAAGGCACATGCTTTATGAAAAGGGGTACCCAGAGGAGTTGATGGATTATATCCATACAGAAGTCCAGTGAGGGAGAAATTCTAGATTCTATCCTCCGTTAGGTAAGGGACTTCCTATTGCCAACAATGAAGACAGGGTGGAAAATGATGGCAAGGACAGAGCCAGAGTTCGGAGGGTGCCCTTTGAGAACAGCATAGTGCTTAGGTATAGCATTGAAAGACAGGCCATCCGAAGTGTTAATAAGAACAACTAGAAAGTGCTAAAGCGTGATGGTGATTTAATAGAGAAGGTGGAAAGGCGACTTATATTTATCTTCAAAAAATATAACAATTTAAAAGAAAAAAATTGAAAGAGCAAGTGTGAACACCCCAAACAATACAGTCAACACAAGGAAAGGTATGTACAAGTGCGGAATGTGTAGACAGTGTGAGTGTATTTTTGAGGAGGAGAGAATATAGTTTTATCAAGTATTAATCACACATTCAGATTCAGACAGAAGTTCAACTTTAAAAGTACAGGAGTTGTATATTTAGCATTTTATGACTCCTGTTTCTCATTATATGCTGGGAAAACTGAACGCTCACTGCACAAAAGGATTTATGAGCATAGGAATGACATACAACATAAATAAAAAGAGAGACAAATGCCTTGTACAGGCACAGCATGGTATGCAAAGAAAATAAATATTATTTTTTTATTTCAGAACAGGTAGCAAAAAATCCCAGAGGTGGTCCTTGGTAAAAACATTTGAGTACAGAGAATTTTTATGGCAGGTGTGCATGAATGCAAGCGAAAAAACAGGGTTAAATGATGCCACCTCTCTTACCCATTTATTTAAATTAAGGGCAGCTAAACTGTAGTCCAGTGCTGAGTGGTTACTCTGCTGGAGTAATGAGTGTTGTTTTTAGCACTAACATTATTTATACAGTTTTAGTATTTATTTATGTTGTTTTAGAAAGAAATTTAGATTAATCTATATATTTATATTAGGGGTTGGGAGGGTGGCCTAATGGTTAAGGTGTTTGCTTTACAAACACAAGGTGCAGAGTTTGAGTCTCACAAGGGATAATTGGCTAGGCTTAAAATGGCTTGTAAGGGCAGCTAGCTTAGTACTAATCTATGAACCTATTTCTTGCATCTGTATCAATGCATTTTTAATTATGGCCTGTGCCTTTATTTTACATTTGTTAACCAGGAGAGCCTATTTTCAGCAGAGGCCTGGGGAGAAATGCTCCAGATACATGTCTTTGGAATGTTAAAGGAAACCAGAGTACCTGGAGGAAACCCATGTGAATACAGGGAGGACATGCAGACTCCATACAGAAGGCACTCCAGCCAAGAATCAAACCAGAGAACCTCTTGCTGTGAGGTGACAACCTTAATCACTGCACCACTGCACTGCCCGCTAAGAAAGGAAAAATGCTTTTTAAACCAGTTTAACTTGCTCAATATTTATTGGTTGTACTGTTAATTTATTTTGTATTTAAATGAACATTTGTATGGTGTGGTCAGTTCTGATGAAGTCCTTATTGGCAAGGACGAAAGCACTCAACTCATTTTTGTGCTATGTGTTATTAAATTCTTTTTGAATGTTAGAGCTCTTGACTGACTTCAGCCTTGTTACTTTGTTATTTGGTTTAGTTTTAGGGCTGTTTCATGGATATTTGTTACAAAGTATGAGGAATGTTTTGTCTACAGTTTCTTCTTGTAAGGAAAAATCTGCTTTATATAATTTAATTTACTCTACCTTACAAGTCACTATTCATTGTTTACTGTGTGTACACTATTCAGTTGATATTTCTTTAAAGGATATGGTCAATTGTATTATGCTGAGGGCATTTGCCTGGATGCATTCTCAGAACCTACTGTGATGTTAAAAATGAGATTTTAAATTTTCCTTTCGATAGAGATTTAGTTTTTAGCACCTGCAGAGATGATCAAAAACCATGAATAGAGGGGGGTAAGTTGATACAGGAATTTCTAAGTTTTTCAGCCCTCCTTTTCCAGATTTTTAAGGGATTCTCTAACACCTCATCTAATTTTGGCAAAAAAAAAAAAAAGGCAGTGTCAACAAAATGTAGATAAGCAGATGTTTTAGAAGAAATGGCAAGAGCGTTCCAGGTCCTAAAACCAAGGGCAGTCCAACAAGTCAGAATGACTGAGGCACCTTGCCCCCCCCCCCCCAACCCTGCCATTATACATATACCATGACAGCCCCTTTTTCATTTCAGAAAGTCTGAATCTCCACTTATCTCTTTGGCTTTTTCAAAGTGTCAAGAATCTCTAACTTGAGTGGGAGATCTTTTACAAAAGGTGGGATTCCAAGAGAACATTCAAAAGTCTTTCTTGACTCCTTCACAGAGAATTGTTTTCCCGGGGTGTAAGCTTGAAAGCTCAGTTTCAAAGAGCTTTTATTCCACATGTAAAATATATCTATATATTTACCTATATCTATAGCTATATCTATATCTATATTTATATCTTGGTCTATTTCTAAGGGTTTCCACTCAAGCATTGTTTACTTTGAGAGAATACCTCAAGATTTTGGGTTTCATGGCATCTGTGATTCTCGTGTTACCCCTGGCAAGACTCCACATGAGAAAGATAGAATGGTATCTGAAGCTTTGGTTCCAATATCAATAGCCTTTGTCCTTTCAAATCCAAGTGCTAGGGTTTGTTAGAATTAAATAATTTGACAGAGACAACAAATATTCTTAAATTCAGGTCTTCCTTTCTCCCCTACTCCCTCCCTTTTCCAAAGTGTCCAGTCACCAAAGACACCTCAGACTTTTCTTGGGGAACACTTTCAGAAGAGGTAAAAGTACAAGGTATGTGGGACATCAAGGAGAGATGCAAGCACACAGATATAAAACAGATGTTTCCCCCATCAGGGCACTCAACTCTCTGAGCTGTCTTTTGTCCCTGGGACCTCTTCAGGTTGTTACACAAAATAGAATCATCAAGTGGTATATCAACAAGCAAGGGGGGACTAGGTCATACTCCCTTTGCAGACTAGGAATGCTAACTTGGGGTATAACATCACAACACAGCCTCACTCTACAGGCACCCTGCATTCCATTAAAGCAAAACTGTGGGGCAAAGAACCTGAGCAGGATCAAGGCAGAACTTCATGAATAGGAACTAGATCAGGAGGGTTTTCCAAGATTTGTTCCATCTGTGGGAAGTTCTTCAAGAAGACCTATTTCCCTTCTCTTTGAAAAAAAATCATTTGGCAATATTCTGCTCCAGGACTCCATGCAAGAAGGCCTAGAAGACAGCTGCTTTTTATTTTCCTTGAACAGAAATATTCCTGTACATTTTCCCATCATTCCCACCCCTTTCCACTGATGTCCAGGATACTTCTAAAGATTCAGAAGGAATCCCCCAAGATCACTGTGGTAACTCCCTTATGCCCCAGCCAACAGTGGTTCTCCCTTCTTCTGGAAATGGTCATGGGTAATTACCACAAGCTTTCTCACAGGAAGAATCTACTCACACAAGATTAGGGGTGTTTCATACACCCCAAACCCAATCAACTTCAACTGACTGCCTGGATGGTAGGGTCTTAATTCCCTTTAGGCACCAGTTTACTGAGGATTTGTAGCAGGTAATAATGGAGGCTGGAAAGCTTGCTACTAGAAAATCATATTAGCAAACTGAAAAGGTTTTCTAGTTAGTGACAGCAACATTAGCAGCACTCATTCAGACCTAGTTTTACTCTGGTTTTACAATATTTGTGTGAATTACTATTCTACAGCCTTTCTTACTCCTCCGTCAAGGTTCATTTACTGGCCATTTCAACATGTCTGCCCTTAGATCCTCCTCTTTCAATGCATTCTCATGTTAAATGTTTTGAAAGGAGTTTTGTGTAACAGGCCTCCAAGAAAACTGGTGACCCCCTTGGAATCTTAATTTTTTTGTTAGAGAAGCTAACACTTCCATTTGATACAGCTAACCTAGCTGTCTTTACATTCTTAACATGGTAAACAGTTTTAGTGATTGCTCTTCCACTTCAATAAGGGTATCTGAGTTGCACACTCTTATGGTGAGTCAACCTTACCTCATTTTCCACAAGCACAGGGTTTCAATGAGAACTAATCCTTCTTTCATGTCTAAGGTGGTATCCAAGTTTACTTTAAGCAAACTATCCACCTCCCCATTTTCTTTCCTGAATCTAAAAATGATGGAGAAAGGATACTGTAGACCTTGGATGTCCACAGACAACTCAGGTACTATCTTGACAGAACTAAATCTTTCAGCTCTTTGAATCAATCGCTCATTTCTTGTGAAGGTAAGAAGAGACAACATGTCAAAGCAGACTATTTCCAAATTGTTGTTTAAGCCTATTACCTTTTGTTATACTCAACACAACAAACAATTGCAGACAGGGTCAAGGCTCACATTAACAAAGACCTTGGCTTCATCTATGGCTTTTTGTAAACAGTTGAATTCTAGAAGTATTCTAGAAGCAGCAACTTGATCCTCCGTATATACTTTTACAAAGCAGTATAGACTTGGTTAATTTTCTATGTGTAGCTCAGGCTTTACTAGGACCATTCTCCAGGAGCTCCTGGACTTCCACCTCCCAAAATTTGTAAGCTATGGTAATGTACCATGTAGCTTAGGCTACTGCAGCAGTGATCAATATGAAGAATATAGTACAGTTGTATAAGTAAATTTAATATGACAATAGATGTTTGAATGAACACTGCTACAGCAGCTGCTATCTCTCTCTCCACCCCGTTATTTTTAAATGTGTAGTTTTTGCCATGGTGTGGACTTTTATTTTTGGTTGTTCCTAGCATTGTCCTTTTGGGGCTTAGCCTCCCTGTCTCAGTCAGCATAAAAGCTTTGAAGGGCTTAGCACCTAAACCAGTCTTTTTAGTCAGCTCAGCTCAGGCTGACTAAAGATTTGGGCATGTGGAAGGTACCCTGAAGCTTTGGAAGCTAAAGGTTTGCAGGATATAACCCATTTAGTATAGACTACTGCAATAGTGATCACTCCAACATCTATCATTATGGTAAGTGTACTTTTACAACTGTGCTTTCTTCTGAGCTCATTCTGTGCTTCATCACCTATCATATACCTTCTTGAATCTCACATTAATTTAACATTTTATCACCTAAACTGAAACAGTGTTACAAATCTCCAAGCATCTTCTCACAAAATACGTTTCTCCACATTTTTTGTAAACCTTCAATACTAATTGATAGGTGCCCTTCTCTCACCATCTGTACTTTTTCCACTATTCAGTATCTCAGTAATCCAGAACCTCTGAATCCATATCCTTTCCTCTTACATCTCGTCTCATTTGATTGCATTATAAACATTACAAACTTCATCCAGACAGACTGGACTAATGATGCTTTTTTAGCCACAACCCTGTTACATAAAAACAAAGAAATTTAAAGTGGTTTGAAGAAATGTACATACAATAGACAATGCATTTATATAATCCCTACAATGTACAACAACACACAGCATTTACTTGTTGGGAGGGAGGGGGATCAGGCTGGCTATAAACTTAAAATAGTAGTTGAGCTCCATATCGTTAATGACAGAGAGTTACATAGTTTGTATCCCCAGTAAAGTGCTTTTATTGAAGTATTTCAGTGTATAGTTAGGAGTTAGAAACAATGCATTTATATAATCCCTACAATGTACAACAACACACAGCATTTACCTGTTGGGAGGGAGGGGGATCAGGCTGGCTATAAACTTAAAATAGTAGTTGAGCTCCATATCGTTAATGACAGAGAGTTACATAGTTTGTATCCCCAGTAAAGTGCTTTTATTGAAGTATTTCAGTGTATAGTTAGGAGTTAGAAAGGTGAAGCGACTGGAGACAGAAGTATGTAGGATAATGGATAAAGTTCATAGATTAGTACTAAGCTAACTACTCTTGCGAGCCATTTTAAGCCTAGCCAATTATCCCTTGTGAGACTCAAACCCTGTACCTTGTGTTTATAAGACAAACACCTTAACCACTAGGCCACCATCCTAACCCTCAAGTTTTGTGCTTGAAGCATAAGCCCAGGATGAGACAGTCTCTATGTAAAGGACTTTGTGTCGAAGAGATTAGTAGGAAATGATAGCTTAGTGTACTATGGGTAAGAATTCAGCTTTAGGATAGGAAACACAAGAGAAGGCTTGTATAGGTTGCAAAGGTGACCTGATGGTCAAGCAAAAAGCCAGGACTTTTGTATGGTTTAAGGTTGAATCGAGTGGTCATTAAGGGCTATGCTGATATTTTCTGATGAACTATCAGAGTCCCATATTCCTAAGTCATTAGTGCAGAAAAGTACAAGAATGTTGAAAAGGAAAATGATGAAAAGCAGGAGTTGCCTATCCAGACTTTGATGGATCACCTACTCAGGTAACCTTTTATTAATTTAAGAGCAGTAGTGGAGAGGCAGACATGAGCTAATTATTGGAGACGTGATTTTACTGCTGATTATAGTCTTGAGTGACTTTAGTTTGAAAAGCTGCTTGGAAACAGTGACTCTTGCTGGGAAGGTGAAGTGAGCAATCTGGAGCTGAGGGTGGGGTTAATGGAGTGAGATTTATTGATATGGCAATGACTCATAGAAAAGCCACTCAGCAGGGTCATAGCATGTAGACACTGCTGATTCAAGGAGGTGGTGTAGTCAGTGATCTCACTGGAACAAGTATAGACCACTGGTAGACCATTTCGTTATGTATTTATTTATTTGATTTTTTTTTTTTTTACCATGAAAGTCTGACTGAGCTTTGAACCACTTTTCAGTAGAGGCCCAAGGAGAACAGCTCCAGAGTTACAATAGTACATGAAACAGAGGTTGGGAGGGTGGCCTGATGGTCAAGGTGTTTGCCTGACAAACACAAGGTGCAGGGTTTGAGTCTCACAAGGGATAATTGGCTAAGCTTAAAATGGCTCACAAGGGCAGTTAGCCTAGTACTAACCTCTGAACATGTACAAATATGTTCTGGAATATTGGGTGGGAGGATGGTATAATGGTTAAGGTGTTTACCTTACAGGCGCAAAGTGCAGGGTTTGATTCTCACATGAGGAAATTGGTTAGGCTTGAAATGCTCAAAAGGGCAGTTAGCCTAGTTATAATCTATGTTGGGAGGATGGCCTAATGGTTAAGGTGTTTGCCTTACAAACACAAGGTGCAGGGTTTGAGTCTCACAAGGGATAATTGGCTAGGCTTAAAATGGCTCAAAAAGAGCAGTTAGCTTAGTACTAAACTATGAATGACTATGAATGACTATAAAACACATTTGCCAACACAGATTTACATCTTAGAACAGTGTGCCATTATAGTTTTTACCTGTGATTTCTTTGTTAGGCTAACATCAAGACTAGAGATATAAATTACTGAATGTGCATATGAATATATAATAGCTTAGCTCTGCTCTGCAAACATATAAAATGTCATAGCATGAGGCAACACAAACACACTGCAGTTTCAGAATGGTTTCTGCTATTGCATCATCTCTTGAACTGGCACATACTCACTTCACTAAAAAAACAAGCCCTACCTTCTCGTTTTGTTTCAGCACTGCTGAACCAGTCATATTACTTGTAAGATGTATGGATACAGTGTTGTGATACATTGTACTAGCAGTCCATAGTTTGTGGTTACAAGATGTGTTCCAAATGTCACTATGTCATCATTGTTCAAGCTGCACAAATACTTCTCAATTGCATAAGAATTTAAGATAATATATACGTAAGCACCCATGGATAACAATACTCATGGGATTACGCCAGTCTGCAAAACGAGCCTGTTCTCCCTTGTTACTTGACTTATCATAGTGCATTTTCTTCTTCAATATCTGTTAAACAGTATAATGGACAGATTTGAAAATGGTCTTACTGATTTTATTTGTTAACCAGGGTAGAACATTGATCCCCATAGACCTTTTTTCAGAATCAGCCCAGGAGTGCTGTGTTGTTATGTGACTTGCTCAGAGTTTACTCAGGTAAACAGTGGATGAGGAAATCAAACCCTTGACCACAGCAAGCAGCTGGTTAACATCTCATAAACTTAATTCTCTGAATTAACTGTCAAATATTTTTATTTTTGCTTGGAGCAAAAACAAATACAGTAAATTCACAAAACAGTATAATCCCATCATATTAAAATACAAATATCAGACACTCTATGACATTTACTAAAGCTAATAGAAATACCAAAAGAGATGTATGTGTGAGCGCGTGCGCGCACGCGTGTGTGTGAGTGTGTGCCCACGTGTGTGTGTGTGTGTGGGTGTGTGTGGGTGTGTGCCCGCGTGTGTGCGTGTATGCGTGTGGGTGTGTGTGGGTGTGTGCCCGCGTGTGTGCGTGTGTGTGTGTGTGTGTGTGTGTGGGTGTGTGTGCGTGTGTGCGTGCGCACGTGTGTGTGTGTGTGTATGGGTGTATGTATGTGTATGCATTTGCATCTGCATATATAGATGAGTCTACTTAGATTATATTTGAAGGGACATAATTGGAAGGACAAAGGGGCATGGAAAATGAAAAGAAAATAAGACAAATGTATGAGGAACTTAGATGGGCCTGTGCATCCTGTACTGTAATATAGTCTAATAATATTACTGGATCATATTTAAAATGTTGACCCTATGTATTTAAGTCATGCTATTAGTACATGTTTTACTTGTATGACTCTGGTATAACTCAGCTAATTAGCCTTAGAATTGTCTGTTTCCTGTCTAAAGCTAATACCAGATATTGACATGTATGTCACTGATGTACTTCGCTACTATGTAAATACTTTTCCTTGGTAATGATTTATGAAATGTTTTGGTTAATTTTTAAAAGTTTTAGACTGTGTATGTAAGCTTCCCTAGGCCACTGCAGTCTGTAGTCTTTGGTACAGCAGAAAACATTTACTTGGACAAGATTCTTTCTTTCTATTTCCTATTTTTTCAATGTACAGCCTGTGTATTCTGCTGTTTGTTTTACATTTTTTGTGTTTTAGTTTCTAATTGTTGCAGTTAATTCTAGTTAGTGTCTTGCACCCTTCATAAGTATACACACTTTCTTTGCTAATCCACTTGTGTTTTCCTCTTTAAGTCAGTTTGTTCCTTGTCTTTTAATGTGTACAATGGCCTTCGTTTTGTTTGTCTTACATGATTTATTCTTGTATTATTGATTTTACTGCAAAATGTTCTACTGCATCCTTAGCTTCTGGTCTTGCTGGCTTGTCTATACACATTTCCTCAAATGTAAACATACTAATTCCATGAGCTGTCTGCACTTCATATGAAACCCTGTCTTCTGACATTGCCATATAAGCCTTCCTTTCCCTGTTTCACTATTTTTACCAGTCTTGTGGAACTCTTCTTTTTCTACTTAATTTTATTGCTCCTTTTTCTTTCTTAGCCCTTTACTTGCCACATTCAGTTCTGGCTTCCATTTTTCCTCAATAACTTGTACAGTGGAGAGTCAATTATCTGAACTAATTGAGACCTAGGGTAGTTTGGATAATCAAACTGTTAGGATAATCAAACATATATTGAATTGAATAAAAAAACTTCTAAAACTTTTGGTTTTTCTATAAGCAGGGAATATACTTTTCAACCATTCAGCGATTCCAGTGGACCATAAAGAATATTTTTCACACATGAGCGGGCTACAAGCAAAAAAAAAAAAAAAAAAAATATATATATATATATATATATATATATATATATATATATACACACACAAGAGAATACCGAATATGTATAACATTTACATATTCAGATTTTATGATTTTCCTACTCAAAAATGTTGGAAGTCTGTGTTTGGCTAATTGACATTTCAGATAATTGATGTTCAGATAATCGACTCTCTACTGTACTTTCAATGCCTTTTCTCATATGTAATAGACTAACTGCCTTCAGAAAACACCTAGAGACTCATCACACTCACACCACACTTGTATCCTTAACCTCAATGACCTCATATTACAGTGATCTCTCCAGCAGCTTCTTTAGAGGTCTCTTAACCCTTGTCTCCCAGGTGCCAGGTATCTGAGTCACAAGATGCCAAAGATCAAAACACTGATGGCTGTTTGCAACTGGAACTCACTGCTAGTGCAGTTCCTCTGTGTGGGCCAACAGTGATTCCTTTTTGTTGGTAATTTCTTTCTTCTTCATATTTATATGATCACAGAGTTGATATACACAAGTCTGAGAGGTGGGGGTTGCCTACAGATTTAGTTGTCACTCATATTTTGTTTCTGGCTTTTATTGTCTGAGTTGTAGCTCCTTGAGATTTATTCCTTGAAGTTTGTAGTGGAAACCCTTTCTGCTTATGTTCTGCCCTGACAGTCCTCCACATTTCACTTCAGTTTTGCACATGTCATGCTCCTTCCACTACATCGCTGTAGCAGTTCTCCTCATGCATGTAGCATTGCTACCGTAATTCAAAAATACATCATCACTTTGAGCATATCAGCTGATCAATGGCGAAACCTCTCTTTGAACTTCATCTCACTCTAGAACATTTGCTTTTATCCTTATTGATGCAGCCACACACTGCACTAGCTTAGTCTAGAATGCATTGCAGTGTCTGCATGATGCTAAAATTAGCATTTTTTAAAGATTCTTCTCTAGTTACAGCTGAGACAATTATTAATCTCACTCCATTTACCCACTGATATGTCACCATATTGTAATGGATGACTTTAGACAACATTGATCTTTTCATACTAAACACCTTTTAACAAGCATCCTTTCAAAATTCTTACTTCAACAGATGGTTGTTTGTTCAGAAGACTTAAGCATATACCATTCAAAGATGTTCATCCTGACAAAGTACATAGCAACCAGCCCATGATGTTATCATCTCTTGATGAATTTCCTGCCCTGTTCAGTGTCCATTGGCTTTCACACATTCTCTACAAAAAAGATCTAGCTTTCAGTACTGGACTATTCTCTTCACGTCTTTCATTCACAACTGCCTTCTCTCATTTCTGCTTGACTTAGTGCTGATGAATGTCATTTTGTCATGAAATAAATTACTAGAGATACAGCCTATCAATGCTTTCTGAATATTATGCTTTCATTATAAAACTGATGGTTTCCAACCCTCAGAGAAGAATCTAGGGACAGACATGGCCTTCATCACTTCTAGAGTTGGCAGATCCTTTAAAGCTAGGGACTAAGCATCATCTACATATAAATAAACAGATTAGTCGTTTTTTGGAAGCTTATATATACCCCTTAGAAATGAATGTAAACCTGATACAGATAGCCTTCTTAATAAATACTTAAAGGCCTGGAATATCATTTTAATTTCTCCTATTCACATATTCAGTCACATATTCAATATCTTAATGGCTTGCAATGTTATTTTTTACAAGTACCATGAAAATTGCTATTATAAAACCCCTCCTAAATTTCCCCATCCCTTCAGCATTAGGGCAGTTCTAGCCCCTTTACCATTCTACAGACCCCTTCCAAATGTTTAAGAGATGGTAGCATATAATTAAGTCCAAAGATGAATAGACTCTAGGAAAACTCAGTGTTATAGAGGTTTGAATGTGACTGCACCCCAGATGACCCAGGATTGTTTAGTTCTACTCAGACTTCCTGAAATGTAATATATCTCCTGCAGGCGAACTTACCTCTGTCCAGGTCATTGTGGTACTTTAAGGTACTGTTAAAACCACTATGCATTTTTAGTGGTCAAATACCAACTGAGATGAAATGACAAAATATATTTCCTTTCTCTTGAGCTGGTATGATCTCAGAAGTGTAGTATATACCGATACTGGTGGGGGGCTAGGATGAACCTCAACTTTTGAGATGAACTGGGGCTGTGACCCCTTCAGAAATGCTATAAAAGTGTAGTTAACTTCCACATATAACAGCAGTCAAAAAGAGCAGTTATAAGCTGGGCTTTGATAAGTTTAGCAGTGATCACATCAAGTAGACCTACTGGATAAGTGGTCTGATCTTTGAAGGAGTTTGCCAGGGAAGTATGCAAGTGAGAGGTTGATGCAGACTTAACAATCCCAGGGGATGGTGTTGGTGCAGTCCTGCTACAAGAGCTCCACCTATGGGTAAGGCCTAAGACTGCACTAAGGACATAGCAGAACATGCCAACTGGCTGAGGACATTGGTGTTTTGAAGAGGGAACTTGCAAAGGCCCAGCACAGCAGTCATTGCATCATGTTTTCTGGTCAACATGGGAAAAAATCTCCTAACCTGAAGGGATGACAGCAGTGATCCCTGCTTCTTGCCTCTCTATCTCCTCTTGTCTTACGAGGCTAAGGATAACTAACTGATGAACATGGGGTGTAATATGGCACAGAAAATTATTTAAAAAACTGTCTTGACTCTTGGGGTCCACGATCTGATGTCTAGCTTGGATTAGGAAAGTGTCACAGTACTTCTGATGTTACATAATATCATCCGTAGATGTAAGGAGAAAAACAAGAACACTGAAGTTGTGTTTTTGACATACGATGTAATGTTCTGTCTTGCCTTACTGAAAAAAAGAGACTGAAGAATCTGTCCTCAGTAGTGGATGGATAATTACTCACCTGCATTTTAGGGTATAGGTAGGTAAAACCAGTCTCCCTTATATAAAGTTGTCAAGGGACTTTCCCAAAGCTTAGTTAGCCTCCTTACTACATACCCTACATACCCTCTTTGTTTACAGTTTTTCTTTCCAGAATCTGCGTTTCAATGGTATTTTATGGAATATGTGCATGTGGCTCCCATAGGATTGGCTGACAACAGTGTGGGTGAACACAGCATAATGATCAAAGAACTGGCCAGCTTGAAACACTGCCATGGACATGTATGCAAAAAATACAGCCAAGGGCATGTATGCAAATACAGCAGGCAGAGAAGATGAAGTTATTTGCATGACCCCTAGAGGAAGAAGCCATACTATGAAGGAAAGCAGTGGCACCATAGAGGAGGCAGGATATCTTATGGAAGCATCACTTATGTACTGTCCTGAATATGAGGAATGACTATCCCAGTGCAGTGGACATTTATGGGCAATTGCACATCACTGTCACATTTAGTGTCTCCTTCATTATTCACATATGCAGAATACAGTGGAAACACCAATAATCAGGGGAGTTTATGTCCCCTCCATGTGGAAAACATTCTTCATCTTTCACCTCCACAAAGGTGGCACCTCCACAGAAATGTCTAACTTTAGGCCAATTGCTATTCTTTCACACTATCAAAACTTTTAGAAAAATGTATCCATAAACAACTTCTTCAATACCTACTCAACAAAAGTCTTCTCTCTCCCACCCAGCATGGATTCAGACCAGCAAACAGTACTATCACTGGTCTACTATCCTTTACTGACATAGCCAACAAAGCTTGTGACTCAGGAAACTGTCTCTTCTCAGTTCTTAGATCTATCCAAAGCCTTTGATACTGTCTCCCACCTCAAACTCTTATCCCAACTATCTCTTCTGGGCTTAAATGAAACATCCTTACAATAGTTCACTAGCTATCAATCTGTCAAATGTAACTCTAACCTCTCTCCTTACTTAACAGTCAGCAGTAGGGTACCCCATGTCTCAAAACTAGGTCCACTCCTCTTCAACATTTTTATTAACCATCTTAATACAGCCACCAAACAAACCACCCTAATTCAATATACCAATGACTCTGCATTAATCTGCTCTGCCCGGAATCTTTCTCATTTACAGAGCTTAACTCAAGAAGCATTCAATTCCACTGAGTCTTGGCTAGCCAACAACCATCTACTACTTAACTCCCCTCCAAAAAAAACAAACTAAAAAAAAAAAACTTCTACTATTTTTCTCAAAACAATTTTCTCTAGATATTTCTAATTTTGATATTACTTCTCTGAACAAAACTGTTAGGTGTAACTATCGGCACAAATCTTACGTTTGGCCTGCGTATTAGTAACAATATAAAAAAATCAAAAATTGGGCATGATGTATAGGGCTAAGAAATTCATCTCCAAATCAGCAAGAGCAACCCTTGCCAACACCTGTCTCTTACCCTCCCTTCTATATGCTTCACCTATCCTAACCAATCTTAACTCCTCCCTCAAAGCAAAACTTAGTCAGTGTTACAATAAAATAGCTACATTTGTCACAGGCCAAGCCCAATACTCTCACCGTTACTCTGCTCTCAAGTTCCAAAATTGGATCCAACTACCTCACCTTCTCACCTTTAATCCGTTAACACTAACACACAAAATACTGTACAACTCTTCATTTTCACAAACTATATCATCACTACTTCAACACTATATTCCATCTAATGACCTATGCTCTTCTCACAAGGATCTACTATCAATTTACAAACCTCAAAGATCTAACAGTGTAGTCTGTACTCTCACTGTGTTGCCAAATCATGGAATAACATTCCAGAACCAATCAGACTTATAATCTACTACCATTCCTTCAAGTCTGGGCTGAAAGAACATCTAACCAATAATTGGATCTGCCTATACTCCACGCCATCTTAATATTCTTTTCCATTCCCTTCTCCCCAGTTTTAATAGACTTTTTCTTGATCTATCCTACTTCCCTTCCTGCATTACCTACTTTCTCGCCTACCCTTTCTATAATTCCTTAATCTTCTAATGTTCCTTCTCTCTATTCTTACATTAACCTTTATCTATCCCAGAAATTATGACTGAAATTTACTACCTAAGTCTCTTGCCAGAAAGTGTATATAGGTTTTGTGAGTTACTACTTATTCTGTAATATACTTTTCATACATTATTATGTCACATGCATATTAGGAACTCTCTTCTATCTTCTATATAATGTATGCTCAGCTTTATTGCTTGCTTTATATTTGCTTATTTTCCTCTTTTATTGTATCCAAAAATTGTACTCCTGTGCGATTGTCCTATCCCAGGATTTAATAAGATCCATGTAGGTACTGTGTAGAGCCTAAACGGAATGTATCCATGTATATAGCCATGGTCCCCCCTCTGCAGCGTGCCATGCATATTAATGATGACGCACTTCCAAGGGAGAGCCGAGGAATATGGATATTGAATCAGTGTAGGTAGAGGTGTAGTGGCTAACCGTGGCTGCAGATGTGTTTGAGACTCCCTGCAATGGTCCCCACCACTGTAGCAATGTTGTGCAATGTGTCAAATATTGAATGTGTAAATGTTATGATGTTCTATAATGTCCTGTGTTTGTTTTTTTGTTTTGTTTTCTTTTTTAAAAAATGCATGTTTGCATAGTGTGGAGCACAGCAATGCCAGCCTCTGCTCACATGCAGACAGCTGGCACCTGCCAGACATCTAAAAATATAAACCAGATGTAATTAATAAGCATAATGACATTTTATTTTTTTTTTCTTTACTTGGCATTTGCACTGCGTGGAGTGGAGCTAAGCTGAGTGGAGCTCATACATATATAGCTGACACCTGCCAGACATCTAAAATTAGAAACCAGATGTAATTATTTATTTATTTATTGGTGTGTTTAAGTGTATTTGGGTGACTTGGTGTGCAGCACTGCTAACAGGTAGTTCAGTGGTATATGTGAAGGTATACTGGATTTCTTAATATCCACTTAGTTAAATAGGTAGAGTTACAGCGGTATGTGTAATAGGTCCAGAGTTTGAATACATGGAAGTCTGAAGTTGTCTGTATTTAATTTATTTGTGTTGAGCATGTTATGGACACAGTTTTAAAATATGGCTGCACTGCATTCTGTGCAACTGTGCTCAAACCTGTTAATCACTGCATAAACATAGTAATGGCTGTCAATGTTTGCGCAGTGCTTAGCTCCGCTAAAACCATGATTGGGCATGTTTGTGTGCTGCTCAGCTCTGCTTGGCTGGATTGTACGCTGCTAAGCAGTGTGGCACTTTTTTGAATGTTGCCCAATGACATGTAAGGGTGGGAAAACAGCCTGTATTAAGCGCACTAGGTGGAAATTCTGCAGAATCCATTGGAGTTCAATCATCTGTTGATATGGTTGCTGGTGTTGGAGAAGGTGTGCACTTTTGAGTGCAGGGGGTGGGGTATTCAGTAGTCCAGGTTCATGGTTGGGCTTCTTGTAAAAAAACATGAAGATAGGTTGCTAAGGGCAGTTTCCATGGCTCAAAGTGTAAGGTGAAGGCCTGGGACTGGTTGGCCAGAGAACTCACCAGTGTTACTGGTATCCCCCCACACAAGTGAGCAGTGTCATCACCACCATGATGACCTGAAAAGGCAAAAGAGGGTAACCTTGGCCACCTGGGTCCAAGAACCGAGGGCAGGAAATGCCCCAAAAATATGTAAGTGATTTTTCCTCCATTTTACCAATATTTAATCTGAATGTCTGCAAAACTGTTATGCATAATGGTGTGCTTCTCTCCCAACTGCTACAGCTGAGATGCCTTGCAATGTCGAGTCTCATGCAGGGCACCTGGCCAGGTTGCACCGTGAACATGGTGAATGTGGATGTATTATGCCAACTTTAGTGCAATAAGCAAGAAAGAGTAAAGCATTAACTGCAATAAAGTATATACAATAAAGTCTGTAGTGCAATAAATGTAGAATTAGACTTGTAGTGCAATAAATGAATAATAACAACTGTAGCTCAATAAAAAATCAATAACAGCAAGAAAAATGGTGTACATCAGAAACGTCTTGTCATAACCATTGCAGTAGAGCTGTGTTCATTGAGTCTGTAAGGTAAGGTCGCTGCAGTCAAGTATAACACTGTAATAGCTGCACAATGCAAATCTAATGGCTACAAACCATATTGCTTAACTCATAGCACTGTTCAAGGCTTTCTCTAGGCCAATACTGGTCACATAATGCTCTGTTTTCCACAGACATCATGTAATAAAGGTATATGGGTGAGGTAGCCCACTCCACGGCCAGATATTGTGTGTGTGGACTTCACAGATATTGCAAACCAATAACAATAATATGTCTTCACCAGTACTGTTGAAAGTGAAATAAAGCTGTATTAATACATGCAGTATGGTTGTATACCATGCATGTGTCTTTTACTGTCACTGCAGTCTAGTATAACACTGAAACAGTACTAAAATGCTAGAAGAAAGTCCTGTAACTTGTATTGCACAATTCATAGTATATTTCCAGGTGGTCTTTAGGCAAGTATCAGTCACCCCGTAGTCAGCAGTGACTCAGTAGCTCAGTCTGTTAAAATCCTTGTACACTGTACATTTTGCCACACACAGTCTTGGGTTTGAATCCAGTGCTATGTAGCACTACATTTTCAGTATCAGCCATGTAATGCTCACAATTTCTATCTCCCCAAGAACGCAAAAATGTTATGGGTGAGTTAGGCCATATTATGTGCATGTAGTGTGTTTAGATCTCACAGAATGTTATGCTCAATAGCAAGAATGTGTTCATCAGCATTGTTGATTCAGAAATAAAATGGTGTAATCCCAGTATGGCTGTATCTCTTGCATATCTATACTATGCTACAGCAGACAATTTTTAAATTATTTGCAGATGCTCCCTGCAGTCACAGCTAGTGGTCTCTATTCCCATGCCTTACAACTAAGCCATGACGGCTGTCTAGTTTAATTATTGTACACAAACATGCCTCTCAAATGTCACAATTTATCATAATGTAATTAGAACTGACTAATCCGTCTGCCACATATTTACTGACTAAACCGTGTGTCGCATGTTTACCAGATAAATTATTACCTGGAATGCAGTGTATTACCAAATCCATTTACAGAAGTCCCTGGTAGTTATATAAGTCCACATTATGTGAAACCATTCTGAGTAGTTCTGTACCTGCATTTGTTAGTGCTTGGCACTTATTTTCCCATGCTATCAGCTTGAGAGGTATATATGTGTTGCAACAGCTATAGGAGAATTGTATTCACTGTAATCAGAACTGTCAGTACACACCTGTAGAAGTATGTATGACTAGTGTTGTCAAGGATAATATCTGCAATGTCACTAATGGAATGCTTTTATCTCTCTCTCCCCAGCCCTTATCTTTATTTATTCATTATTGTAATGTATTATTATGATTTCATATTAACATAATTTGTTAAACTAACTATATTTTGGAAAATGTGGTTGATTATTGTTATGTTTTATTATGATGCAATATTAACATATTTTGTTAAACTAACTGATTTGTTGGCCTTATGGTTTACTTCACACAGGCATGCTGTTACCATACTGACTGTTATGTTGCATAATGTTGTGTTGCACATAATATACATTAATTATTTGGATTACTAAATATGATGTTCCATTCTGTTACTACAAACAATGGTTTGGTTGTTACTAACCATAACTTATTGCTTTACCTCATTTACCACAGTATGTCAAGGTAGACCGGTTCTGGCTCTTCCCCCTACCTTGCCTCAACCAGCACATCTGGGACCCAGACCGATGGTGCTCCCTCTGCTGCCCCTGCACTACCTGCTGTGTTGGGTAGTTCTATCACAGGGAATAGTGGCAGAGGGAGAGTAGTCACCCAGGATGAGCTACTGGTCCTGGTGTACAGGATTGTCCACCATGGCTATGACTAATGCCTGTTCCAGATTGAGGGCATGCTGGCCGACCTGGTGGGGCAGTGTCACCCTGATACTCACCTTCCAGCACAGCCACCCTCGTGGCAGTGAAGGAGCAGTGCCAACAGTCCCATGGATGGTGATGTGTCACACTGCTGCCATCTGGAGGCACATGGGACTCGGATTCCACAACACCCTCCCTATCCAAGGTGTTCAACCCCATCATGTGTCACACATCCCAACTGTCTGCTGTCTTGTCTGTCTTGTCTGATTGTAAATGCATCTTCACCTACCCAACTTACCTCCCCCACACATAACTAGGTCCCTTCCCCAACATTCCACTATCACCTTAAAAAAAATGGGCACCTGTCCCAAAAAAAAAATGTTGTCCCATACATACCTCTGCATTTTGCATATGCGTCCACTGAACACATGTGATTTGGTCCAATTGGGTTGGCAATGCAGTTATGGTGTCCTCACCCCTCTCTCTGGGGTTTGAGAGTCCAAATTCATCTACAAATTCTGTCAAACTGCACAGCTGCTGCTGTACAAAAAATGGATAGCTATGGTTCTTTCCTACACCCTTCCTGCACATCTGTACCTGCCTTTCACTATGTTTTCCCCCTGCTTGCCCCCATTTCTCCACGTTACTACCACCTCCTTTTTCTTTTCTTTATAATTTTTTAGTGCTGAGCTGCACAGTGCACCACGCCATGCAGCTTCACTTAGCTCAGCTAAATAGAGCTGTAATTATTAAATGTGTTTATACCATTGCTAGACACATGCATAAGATAAGCACCTCTGCCATATTTTGAACCCAAGCCCATCACACCTACAGCACACTCCATTAACCTGCGACACAATGCAAATTTTGATTAAAGCAGCTGTTTTCATCAAAATATAGTGAATGCCACTTACAGTCAGTAGGAGTGTCTCAGCAGAGCTGTGAGCTGTGCTGCACGGCACAAACTGGAATAAAAACTAATGGGAAAAATGGGAGTGTACCTTGGACTCTGGTGCAATAACACACCACTATACAGCCAATGACATAATAATGGATGTAAATGAGGCCTGTGATAGCAGGTAAATGTGCCCTTTTATCAGCAACATGTAGAAAGACACCTGCTAAGGCATCAATGGCAAAGTATATGTTCAGCTGGGGCCCTGATGCAGAGATACAGCCATATAAAGCCATGCACATACTGGTGGTTGCAGACAATGTGTGTCACAGCCTGTATACCTGACCATATACCTCGTAAATGCACTTGTTGTATCAGTGAGGCAGTAGCTCAGTCTGAAAAATGCCTTGCATGCAGTACATTTTGCCACACACAGTCCTGGGTTCAAATCCAGTCTTCTGTTGCAGTTCAATTAAATTATTGTGAAGACAGCAATTAATGACTTAGTCATGCAATCTTTATCCTCACAAGTTACTCCTAATTAATTAACTGCTATCCAGTTATGCAAGTCAAAGGCCTGCAGGAAGGGACACACTGCACATATCTGTATAGCATAACTATATGTTACATATTACTGTTATTGGCACTGTTGCATAAAAGATGCATCATACTCACATGCCTCGACTGGACTGTAAAGGGTACCCTTACCCTGCCTCTACCATAACAACAGGGCTGCCACAGCGGCCAGTTACACATACAGCTTGTTGTCCTCCAGAGTGTTCACACTCCCCCTCATGTGTATTAGCTGCATCAGCAGCTGGAGCCTGTAGCACACACCACTGTAAGTAAAGGTAGCTCCTACATACCTACCATACCTCCTAACCCCCTAGAACGAGAAATCCGGACACAGCCATACTTAATGGGGGACAAAGGCCCAGAGATAGGAACATGTTTTACAGTTTGCTCTTACAAAGATAGTAAGTTGATAGAATAACAGCTATTGCATAAGCATGCATATTTTAATGGGTATGAAGTCTGACACTCAAATGTGTTGCTTTCATTACTGACTTCAACCCACAATGATTTGCCACTGATTTGCCAGATGACCACAATGTCATGGGACACTGACCAAACATATGAGGTGAAACTGTGGACATACTGCATAAATCTCTACAGTTGACAGTTATGATACCTACCCTCTGCAATGCTGTAGTCTCCACACCTCAGTAATGACCATCTAAACAGCTAAGAAAGGGGTCCAGGTCTACATGAAGGCCTTATATATTGCACTATGGTGGCATGTCATTAGCTAATGATAGTGCAATTCAGCTGTTTTGGCTGCAATAAGCATATCAGAGCCACAGACTGGTGCAGAGGCAATTACCAGCTAATGAGCAATACCTTAAAAAGGCAAGCATCTGGTTATGGGAACAAGTCTGTATGAGACTTACCTCACACAGATAATGTCTTTGCAAAACATTACTGGAAGCAAAGTTCAACAAAGGAGTACTGCACTCAACCAGGTATGTAATAGATTTCTCCATATCACAGGATGCAGATGGGAGGATGGCAGTATGGGGACTAGGGATTACAGCAGTAAACCTGTCTTAGACCTATAATAATTACATGTCATTGATACTCTGCTGTCCTACACCTACAGTCATGCCTCTCAACTGTCCCTGATATTCACCGAAATCTTAGCCCTCTTACAACAGATGGCTTTTGTAGGAAAGCTAGTGAATTACATGTAATACATAGTGACAATAAGTAAGGGTGTACACTCCAGTAATGTCAAACGATGTACAGTAATTCACCTCCTCTCATTCTGTCAATGTCTCACCAATCATGTTCAGGAAAGTTGAGAAACATTATTTATAAGAATTGGGAGGTACTACAAAGTGATTCTTTTGTTAGTTAAAACTACCCAACCTTCCACAAATTATTTTTAGAAAGGAGAAGAATATTAAAACATTGTTAGAATACCAAACCCCTGATATGAGCAGAAATCCCGGGATGGTTAAATGCAAAATGTGTAACTATTGTAAACACATAGACATTGGGCAAACATACCATATTAAAGATAGGAAATACTGTACAAGGAAGAAATTTAACTGTCAATCTAAAATGATAGTGTACCTAGCAAGATGCCAACAGTGCCCAGTGTTTTACATAGAGAAAACTACTAGGACCCTGAAAGAAAGGGTATATGAACATTTGTACAGTATAAGCCATAAAAAATTAGATAATGCACTAGCCAGGCACATTGCAGAATTTCCTGAACATAAGTTTAAGTTCCGAGTAATAGATCAGATACAAACAGATGGAAGAGGTGGACTCGATTGCCTCTTGTTAGAAAGGCTAGAGCTAATGTGGCAGTTAAGTACAAATGCTTGCCAGTATCCAGGAATTAACGAAAGTTATTCTATTTTATGTATATTGAAATTGTGTTGTTGTCTTTCGGCTTTTCCCGGTTAGGGGTCGCCACAGCAGAACTCCGGTCCACTAATGATTGGCAATAGATTTTTACATGACGAGTTGCCGGCCCTGATGCACAACCTTCAACGAAGGTACGCCCATTCACGCATGTCTCCACGCAGAAGATGCTCTAGCTGAGAATCTAACAGGACAACGTCTTACTGTGAGGCGACAACGCTACCGCAGCACCACCACTGCAGTATTTTATGTATATTGAAATTAAAAAGCTTAAATAGATGTACATAAGTATGTGGTTTTTAGCATTTAGATGGAATTGCACATATACATAGTAGGTTTTAATGTTTAGTTAGAATTGTATATATACATAGTTACATACAAAAATGTAAAATGTAAAAAGGAAAAACAAGGAGTTTTAATAACACTTTTAAATATTACATGGATTAGCGCTAGTAGGAAAGAGGATGTTTTATTGGTTGAAATTTGTCATACGCATATGGGTGGGAGTATTTAAAGCAAGTTTTTATGGTAGAATGGTTATCTGATGAAGTCTTTGTATGATTGGAGACAAAAAGCGCTTAATTAAACTGTTTGGATAATACTACCAGAGTCATTATTTTGAGGTCACGTCTTGGATTTATTTTTCTTGGACTACATGGTGAGCTACCTGTGAGATTCCACTGCAGTCATTTGGTTTTGCGCAAGTTTGTTTGTTCTCTTCTTTCTTGATAATGTATGAGTCAGTGTGAGTCCACTATTCAGACAGAAAATCACGCATGGTAATTTGCCAGCATAACTCTCAACTGCCCCAGATTTTGCAAAACCTGCCCAATTTTGCTCCATATTTTTGCCTGTCCTTCACAAATTGTTTTGATTTACTGGTAACCTGAGGATTACAGACACTCAGTAACACTAGACAGTAAAGTTTCATATTTCTTATTGAACAGAAAATACATGTTGATACAACACTTCTTGTTCTAGTAACTTTTCAAGTGAATCGTAGAAAAAAAATTAAAAAACAATAATTTTGGGTCTTTATTCCAGAATTCTTGAACAAGGAAACTGAGAGGTATGTTTGCAAGGATGCCAGTGATATAATTTACAAGTTATGAAATATACACAGTAAAAGAATGAGAAATGAGGAATGGAATATTAAATTCTCAGTTTTACAGGATATGTAATGCCTCCACAGTCAGCAACAGGCAATTGAAATAATTGTGTAAGCAGAGAATACTACAACTAAATTGTTGCAAGTAAAATTGAATGGGGTTTAAATTGTTAAACTAACTAGTATGATAATCAGCAATAACAAACGAACCTGCTATGACACGTTCAACAAAGAGCAGGAAGCAGGGCAAGTGTAGTTTGCGAGAAAGAGAGACTGATGGCTTGAGAAAAATGATTACTGAACTTCACTTTAATATCAGTCTATTGCTCAACTTTTACCTCCATAGTTATGGATGAAGCAAAAAATAATTTGTGAAAAAGGCCACAAATTAGGAACACTTCTTAAATTTTGATACTTTTAGGTTAGAACTTTTAAAATAATTTCCATTTTTAGGCATTATGAAGCAAAAGACTAAGAATTAATTAGTACTATCCCTCCCAACTCTACACAGTTGAGAGGTATGTGGCTAGGACTTAGATTGTGGTGCAACTCAGAATTCATGAACATAGCACACACTGTAATCTGTGGTATACAAGTGCTAGAGAAGTTTAACGGTGAGCAGTTTTGTTATGACTGTTACCATAAACTGACATGCTAAAGCTTGCAGCTCTGTAACAGAACCTTTGAATGCTGGCATAAAACTACAGGCAGGGCTGGCCACCTGGTGGTATAAATCTCGGCTCTAGATGATCGTTACTGTTGAAGTAACACCCTGACCCCATGTGGAAAAATTGGAAACAGGGTTGTGGATTGGTGGCTAGATGGATGGATGGATAAAACTGCAGACTGATTCAGATAGGTAGTGGAGTCTTCAATATAACAGGCAATGGAGGGTGGTGCTGTCTATGGGGACTTATGTGGTCCAGTGATGAAGAATCATGTCTCGCTTAGCTGACGTGATTATTCAAATCTAAGGCATTTAAAACCTTGAGAGGTTGCTTGTCACAACAGTGATACTTCCAATGTCTTAAAACACAAAACAAATGTATTTTTTAAATGGAGTCAAGACTCCTGCACCCCAGATTGTGGGGGAGGGGTAGCCCCTCTCCCATAAAATATATTTATTTACACTTTGTTGACTGCATTAGTCCCTTTAGGCTAAATGCCTCTTTTTGGGGAAAACTGAGGTGGTATTTATACTGACCAGGGGAATTTGGCCAGGACACTGAGAAACTTCCTTTGTACTCTTTTTTTTTTTAATAAGTTCTGTGGAATCTTTTACATCTACCTGTGCTACCAACTACTCAGACAAATAGGGCCTTGGTCCAATGTCTCATCCAAGAGACTCAAAAATATAGAACCCTACTTATGCTGCACTGCAGTATCATCACTGGAAAATTAATCCATCTACCCAGTGTGGGAATAGAACCCACAGTTTTCTGCACCAAAGGTGTGTACTATACAAGTATATATATATATATATATATATATATATATATATATATATATATATATATATATAAACACACACACTTAGATAGATAGATATGTATACATACACACACACACACACACACACACACACACACACACACACACACACACACACACACACACACACACACACACACACGAACTCTGAGATCCAGGATCACACAGACTTTGAAAAGATAGAGAAAGTGAAGAAAATGGAAAAACTCACTTTCTTGCTCTTCTCCATATCTGGCTGCCATGACAGAACACTGGTGATATTTTAGGTTCAGTCCTTTAAATGTCAGTCAGCTATTTGGCAGAGGAGTAGCTAGAGTGGGTCAAGATTCCTTCTGCAGTCACGACTGAAGCTTCAATGCTTTGTGTGTGGCCTAAGTTGTAGCAAACTGCTTGCTACAGTTTTTAGAGATTTTAAAAGAAAGAAGATAAGTGAAGAGCACCCTATTGAAGAGGGCATCCCTTGTTTTTTATGAACACCAGATCAAGAAATGGCACTGAACACTAGATGAGACAGCTATGCCTCTTCTCTCTGTCAAGACACAGTGGGGCTCCTTGTCTTATGTTTAAGCTTAATCAAATGTTGGTAAATGACACAGTCAGAAAGCACCGAATTTTACATAATAATCTCACCTCCTTTCAGTTCATTCTTCTCGAGAGTGCAGTGAGACAATCTTCATGTGAGAACTAAAGGGTAAGAATGCCATTTAACTGTCTAAATTCAGCAATTTGCTTAGTTGCTGACTAAATACAAATAATGATACACTGTTAGACAGAACCAGTCCTTGCTGTAACAATGCCACACAGGTATAAAGATGACCCTTACAAGCCAACTTTTCAACCTAGCATATGCCATTTGAATTACCCAATAATTTAATATTTTGCACCCAAGTGGACAGTATATTGCAAGTCAGCTATGACTGCATTACAGAATTAACTTTCTTATGCTTACCGTTAACCTCCATAATCATTCACCAGTTAGGCTACCTTTTCATCTCATCTGTGCTTTCTTTTCATTTCTATCTCTCTGTAGTCCTAAACAATAAGAGCTGATACAATATCCCCTGTACATTATTTCACTTTGCTCCATTACAAATATCCTTATCTATTATGATCATGCCTGATATCAAATCCATTGGAAGCCGTACTTTATCTGGGTCGTGCCACAAATCTTATGTCTTTCATTGTGTAACTATCAAAACAATCTTTGTTAAAATGTAAAACTGTTTGTGCTGAAACAAGCAATTCCAGTTCTATAGAAATACAATAGATAATCACTGCATGTTTAGACATCTTGCATACATTTTTTAACAAGTAAAATGACTTGCTTGCAACAAATCAACTTAGACCATGCAAATACTAAGCAGATTAGGAATGAAGTTAAGTTTGTGCTGATAAGCTGATAAAGGACGGCAGCACGTCATGTGTAAGTGGTGACTATAGCCTCTGCATCCTACTAAGCCAAATTGTGTGTTTGGATGTGGTTTAAAACCAGAGCTCTCACACCTCTGGATTAGGAATGAGAATGTATCTCATCTAGTTTACCATATAAATACTTTATAAGATGTAATTCTGGAACCAGGTCATGGAGAAAGTTATTAAAGCCTAGCTCATTCAATTGATCAGTAACAGTGGGTAATGAGATTATCCAAGTCAAATATCTTGGCCAAGTGCATATAATATTAGTCAGACATCTTCCTTCAGTCCAGCTCTTTCAGCACCTTAATGGGTAATGGTCCATAGGCAGACCCAGTAATGTAGCTTCTTTAAAAGCCTGCATAAGATGATATCAGAATCTTGTAAAGACCTACAGACTTGTGAATGGAGCTAAGCACTAGGCAATAGAGCAAAGATTAAGGATATACATGCCTAATTATCAAGAGCCAAATGGAAAACTGGCTATGCAGTGCACTGGTTTTATTCTTAGCTGCCCTGTGAGTGATCAGTGTTGAAATGCATCCTTTGGACAAGAGAAGCTGGGGTGGGAAGTGAGATAAGTGACATATGGTCTCATTACCATATCTGTCGGTGAGGGATGGATGTTGGATTTCATCCTATGGGTTGATGTCCAGCTTAGGCTGGAAGCAGGACAGCTATAGCACAACATATCACTCTTCAGGGAATCTAATTTGACTAATAGCCTGTTAAAAAGTAGCTTAACATCATTGCATGCAATGCTTCACCTGGAAATAATTACTGGCTAGAACATTGGCATCCCACTACCTTTCCAAACCATCACAGATAGTCTCTGTTTTTTAGCTATCTGTCCTTTAGTTGTTCAAGCATGTCATATATCACTGTTGTATCATTGTTGCCTCTGCTACAGGTGGATGGCCTTGTGTGACACATGGGGACTATAAGAGTATGACTGCTATGAAGCCAGTAGATAGACACCCCACATTTTGGGGCTAATAGGAAAAAACAGCCTATTTTATGCCATATTAGTGTACTGACACCATAACTGCCATATAGCAAAGACTCCAGGCAGTAGATGGCATATACAGGAAGTGCTTCTTCAAGCATTACGAATGCGGCCAAAATATAACCAAAGAAGGCACTGATTTTAAGTGTGACAGCATTTATATTTTGTTTATCAGCAGAAATAAATTGAAATGTGACTTAATTTCACTAGTATGAAATCATAGCTAAAAGAGCCAATTTGCTCAAATAGGTTCACATCTAAAAACAGAAGTCTGCAAACAGTGTGACAGAATTCTCTGTCATTGAAAATGTATTGATTGAGGGCATTATATACTGATTATCAGTAATTATCTTTCTTTTAGCAAGTATGCAATCTGAGGGTTATGGATATCCTTTTTATCACACCTTTCCTACCCTACCAAAGTATGAAGAGTGACCTGCTTGTCCTGACTATAGTCAATAGGTATAATCTAATTTCATTTTCACAGACATGTTCTAATAATGGATTTGTCAACATATGATATTATGGCCAGTGCTCAAGTTAATTATGAGCTGAATACATTTTCATTTCTTAAATGAGGGCAGTTTTTAATGTCATCATTCATTTAAAAGATGGTGTTGCTTTATTTCTACTGGCTCAAACAGGCACAGGCTTCTCTAATACTTTGCATCGTACTTTAGCCATGTACTGGAAGTATTTTATCCTAACTAACCATCACAACAACTATTCCACTAGGAAACACAGGAGAAGAAAAGTCAACAGTGGCAAATTTGACTTTAATCACCAACTCTATGAAAATAATTTTTCAGAGTTGGGGCTAGTCCCCCTGCACCCCTTTCCATGTGAGAAGCAGGACCTTCTCACATCTTTGAATATACTAACTCCACGGTCAGTCGCCCATTGGAGTAAGCAAGCGCCAAACTTCCTCATGCCTATAGTAGTTTAGACAATTTGAAACTACAGTAATCTACCAAACAGAGATTAAACTAAAGAAATTTACTAAATTCTGGTGTGGACAAACTGCCTTCATATAGGCCATGCATTCCTAGTGAAATGTCTGCTCATTTATTTCAAAGAGATAAATCCAAGCAATGATAGTTCTTTAACTAAGATAGTGTGGCATCTTGTTGTGCTGTTATGAATAAAGTCAGTGCAACTTCTTTTACAAGTTGTAAACAGCAGTCAAAATTACATGGATTCTACCATCTACAATGCAGTTCTCACCCAGTCTTCCTCACAGGAACTGTCTGGGCTACAGCTATGGGTCATGTCATATACAGATAATAATAAGTGCATAAAATTAATCTGTAAATGTATTTCAGTCTGTTTTTGTTTTATCTGTTATGGGGGGGGGTTCTCCCTTTTTGTATAATTACTTATCAGCTACTGTAAAATATTTTTATGTGTATATTTGTGGAACCTTTCCTCCCCAACTCATAAAATATTTAATTTGTTGTAGGGCTTTCCTTCCCTTGTATGTAATTACTCATTAACTGCTGTTTAAATGTTTTTTAAATCTGTTATGGAGATTTTCCCTTTGGGCCTGTCTGAAAATGGGACTTTGACTCAGTCAGACTTTAACAGTTATCAAAGGACAAATAAATAAATAAACAATACTATGCAGCATTTTGTAACACATAAGCTTTGTAGGGCATGTTTGATCACACTGAGCATCAGACATGAGTAAACCCCATACAGGAGAGGGTATGGGCAGGTTACAATCATTATCAATTTTACAAGAGGTGTAAGGCATAGTGAGCATTAACCGCAACATTGTGGGGTGTCATGGAGTCATGGAAAATGTATGGGATAACCTAATAATATGGGCCATTATCCATGATGGGTTGCCATTAAATGACCATTGTCTGTGAGCACTGTGCTGGATAGACATGTTGGGGCTCTACCTGGCAGGGATAGGTTTGAACTCTGGGGTCTTGCTATACCAGCCAGAGTTGGCATTCTTTGGATAGAACCTGATGAATGGCTTTGACAGTGACCAGGGTTGCCATGCCAGGTTCCACCATATGGCACCAATGGTAATTCTGCAATGCTTCAAACAACCTATTGCTGGACACCCCTTGCATATTCTCCTCATGTCCACACCCTCTACAGAAATGGACCCCATTGAAAAAGGAGACTAGATGGTAGCCACAATTTGTCACATGCATGCACACATGGAAACAACATTCACGAAGCATGACCTCAGCAATATCATCTCTTTGTCACAATACCCCAGGTTACTGTGCAGTCTGAAGATGCCTCATTTATGCTAAGTGGTACACTTACCAGCTGCACACAGGTTTGTACAGTATCTGTCTGCACCTACATTACTGATTTGCATATCTGCTGGTTGAATCATGTATATCAGGGACAGTACAGGAAGCCTGATGGCATTCGACTCCCTTGGTTCTCACGTATGGTGGGTATGCCAGCATCAGAGGTGCTACACATATTAGATGCTGCATTTACACATCTCTATAACTCCCAACAAATATAAAGGAGTTATGTCACATCAGCTTTATACCCAGTCAAGGCTCATAGGTGAGAAATGTTCTGTTTATATCACAGCATATGAATTATTTGCACTATCCCCAGTTGCTCCTCCCAGTGTCCCACACTACTCTTCTTACATCTATCCCCCGACGTTCATGCCTTGGTATCACAAGGCAACCAGATATATACAGTATGTATGGTATCTAAATCATAGCTTATATTCTGTATTCAAAAATCACAATGTTTTGTTTATTAAGAATGCCTAGCTTCTTCACAATAAGTTTAAGTGATGAGCAAGAAACATTACTGTCAGTGATAATAAACTCTGCTTATGAATTACCTGTACAGGATCATGAAATACTCAGCCATAAAGCAGTCTTTGTGTCAAACATTCTGAACATCATAAAGAACTTAACAATGTGCTATAATATTTCATGGCCTTTTCTTATGCTTCATCATTGTTTAAGTCACTGTTGAACAGAGTCTGTTTATCAGTAAAAAATGAGGCAGGTAGTTCTGTGGTCAACGGAATTGAAGTCTTGACCTATGACTAAGTAAACCTGGGTCCAGTTAGTGGAGTTAGTTGTCAGTGGAGGAGCCACTGAAGGAAAGGAATGAAGAGAACGTTATCTGCTTACCTCTTGCAGTGGGGAGCATGAGGGATACCTCACAGGCAACATCAGCCACTAGTGTATCCATGGTGGAGTCTCCAGGCTTAGAGCCTTCTGCTCAAGGGGAGGCAGGGCTGTCTGAGGGACCATACCACTTGCAGAAGAGAGTAATGGCTCCACACTGCAAGTATGATAACTTCAGCAAAGTCATCTCTTGCTCAGTACAGAATAAATGGCCAAAGGTTACAGTGATCAGCCAGTTGATTGACAGGTGTGTTTGGGGGGGGGGGGGATCAAAAACAAACAAACAAAAAAAAAGAATAAGGTATTCCTGAAAATGAATTTTAATTGCAACTGAGAGTGTGTGGGTGTGTGTGAGAGAGAGAGAGAGAAAGGGGCACACACAGAAATAGAGACAGGCAGATAGACACACGTGTATGCACATACACAGACAAACTCATGAACACATATGCATAAATGCAAACACTCATACCGAAGAACGACTGCTGCTCTAGAATGTCATTTCTCTATCTGAGTTTTTGTGTTTCAAACTAATAAGGCCCTAAAAAAAATCAAAAAAAGTAACTTTCAAATTTGGGCTGGATACAAAAAAAAAAAAAAAAAATCAGGAAAATGAAAAAGTAATGACATCTATGTAAAAATCGTAAAGTGATCAGATCACAATACTGCCAATACCATACCTCTCAACTGTCTAGATTTCACAGAATTTCCAGATTTTTGCCTCATATTTTGGTCTGCTTCTTGTAAAGTTTGTGGTTTTCTGGCAAATCACTAGCAAATCACTGAGCACTGAAGTCAGAAAATAATGGCAAACATTTGAATTCCAGACTTCATATCCTTCAAAAAAATCATGCTAATGCAAAACCTGTTATTCAATTAACTTTCTAAGCTTGTAAGAGCAATATTTAAAAAGTATTCCTATTTTTTGGGCCTTTGCCCCCCCCCCCCATTATTTCTGGCTTTGTCCAGATTTCTTGCATAGTTGAGACGTATGCATTGCTTGCACTATAAAGGTGTATGTAACAAGGGTTCTCTTTCATGTTATTTAACATTTTTAGTGCCCTCAGAGGTGATAAAATATATTTGTAGTCAGCTCAAAGTTTAAAGGCTAAAGATTGTGAAGGCATGGAGCTGAGGAAGAAAGATGGGGGTATACCCCATCCACAAGTATACAAAGGAACTAAATAAGTATTATTTCACAGAAGCAGATGTCAGAACTTACAACTTATTGCAAGAATGGGTGCTGGGATGTGGCTTTGTAAAATACATCGAAAGATGAGAGAGTAAAAAGAATAAGGCACTGTGAGGGAAACTGCAGCATATTACTGCAATTCAGTCTTCTCTACAAGATCAGATTGTAAAAGATTTCTGCATTTAGTTAAAAACTGTTACTCTGGCAGTTAGCACAGAGGACAAAGCTGCAACTTGTTAATGAGCTACTTCTTGTGGCATGAGTGAATATTTTGAAACATTCCTCCTTTATTTGCCTACTGTGTGACATAGACCAAGTCACTTAACCAGATAGGGCATTGAAGCAATTGGGAATCTGAATGCATGAATACGCTTTAGCTTGTTTTTACAGGCACACAGGTGTGTGAAATGGACTGTGTTAGACTGCACCAGTCTGTCTGGTGCTTAATTCAGATGAGTTCCTTATGTAGTGCATGGTTTGATTCCTCTAATCTCTGTCTACTGTATAACCCTAGCTAAGTCACTACACCTGTCAGTTCTCCTGAACTGCCACTGAAATGCATCCAATGGACTGTCTCAAAATTTTAGCAAATGCATTACACATTTGTCTTTTGAATTCCTTCACCATTTACAAAGCCAATAATTAATGCTTCACTATATGATATTTGACTAAGAATCTCATCATATTTCTTGTGATCCAATGGGTTTCCAGAAGCATTTTCAATGAATGTGAATTCCAGGGGAAGAAAAGTTTACTTTTGCTCATTCTAAGTCTGTTTTCAGTGAGAGACTGTTTTGTTTAACAAATGTCAGTCAGTGTTTTTTTTTTTTTCTGTATAATCGGAAACATGTTTTAAATTAAATAAAATCTGTGCTTATTGTAAAAGTAAAAAAGGAACTAGCCTGCACACTAGCAGGTCTGAACTTCTTCCTGTTATTGGGAGAGACAACCAAGTAATGGAATATTGGTATAGCTGCTGGAGGGACAGTCCATTACCCTGCCTAGGGCCCCATTTGACCATGATCCAGCTCTGACAATAGCAGAAATATATCAAAGGCATATGTCTATGTAAAAGTTTAAATTATTATTAAAGATTAAAAATACTTGAATTTATACAGTATCTCATATAGATATTTAAAAGGAGACCTGATTCTGGAATTCAGGGCATTTAGATTCAACTGCCTTTGGGAATGATTGGAATTATCAGACAGTAGGAAGAGAACCATCAGAAAACCTGTGTAGGAGATTATTTAGGAATGAGAATTGTACTTATTGTAGAAAGTAGCTGATGTATGGAATAGACTACCATATTATATTAAAGCAAGCCACTAGTTTAGGACTTCCAAGATGGCTGCACACTGATCAACAGCTTAACTTCAGCTCTCCCAGTGTGAAAACAGAGAAAAAGGAGTGACATTGAAAATGTGTTTTGGTAAAATTCAGTTACTGGCTAGCAAATACTGTCTCTAGATATCAGCAAAGATGAAATTTGAAAAATCTGAAAGGAACTCAACCATAAAAGGTTTGGGAAGGATTCTGCAGCTGTTCAGCAAAAAGCAGTTCAAGCTTCAGCTTTGTTTCAAGAGATGACCGCCAGTAATTAATAGGAAAAAATAAATTAAATGTACTCAGATATGATTACAATGAAACATTGAAGGAATATATCAACTCAAATGACAGAAGACTGGGGAAAAACAGAAGAAGCTTTAACTAGTTTAAGTAGCTGTTCAGATGAACTGATACTGCAAAAATCAGAGGTTGGCATGAAGAAAAAGCTGGCTGAATATTAGGGTTCTCAAGAAGAACTGTTTTAAAAAATAGTAGAGTAAGAAGACAGAGTGTGTAGAGAAAAACTGAGATTTTATATTGCACCTGAGAAACTAGAAGGAGCAGACTGTACTAATTTTATGAAAGCACAAATAAGCAACTGGACTGGGGTTCCACAGCAGAATTTGTTTATTGAAAGGGAACACAGAGTGTATGCTCCAAGCTTGGCCATGAGAAAGCACCCAGGACCTATATTAAAGATGAAACTATACAAGCAGAAAGAGTTGATCTTGACAACATTGTGCTACTAGAGGCATAGCACCATACAGTTTCCCTTGTGCATAGTGTATTGTCCGCATCTTAATCAGCTAACCCAAACTATTGCTACCTCACTGCAGATTTGCATTGCTGAAACTACATGCTGTGTAGGTTACCCTATATCCCACACTCACACACTCCCTCTTGCCCATTATCACCTCTATTCCCCCCTTCTCACCTTCCTTCAATCACCACTCTCACCCCATACATGCACCACTCTCCCATTTCTTCTGCTCACTTCCATCTAGCCTCTATATAGAACCTTACCCTGAAAGAAGATATTAACCAATTCCTCTTCTCTGCTTCTATTCCAGCTCACACAATCTTATTTTTGCAAGACCCTCTCTCAGGAAATCTCCTAAACTACTGCCCAGGACCAAGGATCTACTGTTGTTTTTATATTTCTCCCAGAAAGTCGACTGTAATCTCCCAGCACAAAAGCATGTAAACTCCAATGTTTTTTGTATATGTATAGCATATAGCCCAGGTCTAACTTCTGTTAGAGCACTCCCCATTAGCCTGCACACTTGCAGGAACACCCTGTTTCTTTCCTTCTGCTACTCTGTCTGTACTATCAGTTTTTCTCCAGTAGGAGGCAGCAGAGATCCATTTACTCCCCTCCCAATAGCCAACCGCTCCAACCTGAACACACCCTTGTACCCAATCCAAACGGTACCAGACAGCACCTCTCCCTATAGAAACAGTCCAAAGTTTGAGCTACTTGGTTGTTACTTTAAACTGCAGCTCAAAACTTTAACAGACTTCAGGTTGTAGCTTCCAGCCACATGTAATCACACTCTCAAGCATTCAGATCCAGCTACTATCTTAAGTGCCACAAGATACTCACTGATAGATTTTAGCTTACCTCTCTGGGGCTCTAACCCACTAGGTTCGCCCTATGGGCTCACTCTGCTCCCCTACCCTGCCCCTAATTCCCAACCGCCCGCACTACCTGTACATTTAGCTATCCCCAACTTCTCCCACAATCATCCAATCAACCTATTACACTTGACCCCACCCCAATACACAACTTCACCCTGATAATCCATAGCCACTCCAAACAATGCCCATTATCTCATCAAATCTACTAATCCTCTCTCTCCTACCAACTTCTACCTGTCTTACTTTTTTTCGACAACTGCCTAACCACCACCTTACCTCACCCACACATCCCACTATCACCTACTAACTTATGAACACACCACCCTTCCCTGCCATTAATCACAAACTCTTCTCTACTAACTCATCCCTACTGTTCAAACCCAAATTTATACCATCATCCTCTCACCACACACACCTCCAACCTCATGCCAATAAACACTCCCCCTCCATCCTTCAAAGTCACCTTTCACACTAACATACGTCACACTCATCCTCCACCAAATCTCCCTCTCACTCTCTGGAGACATTCATCCCAACCCCGGACCCACTACCAATACACAATATACCAACTACCCTCCCAGACAACTCCATATCCCCAAAGCCATATGCCTCACTGCATACAATGCTCAAAGCCTTTGAAATAAAATCCCTAACCTCCATGCCTGGCTCTCCCACAACCATCCAGACATAACAGCCATCTCAGAGACCTAGCTTGAACCCCCTATAAAGGACAATGAAATTATTCCAGCAGGCTAACAAATTACTTGCAATGACAGACTACATAAGAAAGTTGGAGGGATAGCTATTATCTACTCCTCCTCCCATATCATTACCCCTTACACTAATCATATCCCCACCTTTTCCAATGCTTAAATAACAATAGGTCTACTAAAAATCAACAGCCACAAGTTCATATGCATAGGAGCCCTCTATATTCTCCCAGGCAACAATATCCAAACCCTAGAAGATATCCTCTCCTGGTTTTCCTCTATCATCAAAAATGAAATCTACATCCTTGGAGATATGAACATTAACTGGGCCTCTATCTATTCTCAAACCACATCTCAAACAACCAACTTGTACAACTTCTGCCAGCTAATAAACTCTCCAACCTGACAAAGATGGGGCCTCCAGTATCATTATTGACTGGATATTAACATCCCATCTCAACCTTATCTCAAATGCTGGAATCCTTCCTGACCCCCTCAGCATTTACCTGCAAGCTTTTGTTGATTGTCTCCTCTCTCCTCTTCAAAAGCAACACCACTACATTCAAACCTGTAACCTCTCCTGTTTCAACCCTCAAACCTTCTCCGAATGTCTAAAGCATACTGACTGCACTCCTCTAAGAACCCTACACCTCAGCAATGCCATAAGTGACTTCAATGAGTCCTTCCTAAACCTAATAAACCTCCATGCTTCCCTCAGAACCAAACATATCAAGTCCAACCCCTCCTCCTGGCTCTCAAAAAAAAAAACAAAATAACAATGCATCAAAGAGATAAAAAAATGGAAGTTATACCAGAGAAACAAGACACCTAACTCCTTCCTAGAATTCAAGCAACTCCAAAATTCTGTAAAAAAAAACTAATAACTAAAGATCACAAAACATATCTACACCAAACTTCAATCCAAACATGCAACAAACCTCCCAAAATTTTGGAAACCATCTCCTCCCTTCTCCACCCAGGAAACAAAGACAACCCCTGTTCTAACCCCACCCTTACTGACCTTGAAACAGTCACCCAATTCAACTCTTTGTTCATGAACTATATTACTAAACTGTCCTACCCCCCCCCAGATCGCAACCACACCTACCCCCTTCCCCCAATCACATACCTCCTTCCTCCACATTCAGCCTAAAACGCATTCCCACAAGCACAATAAAAAGACTTCTCCTTAAACTAAAACCTTGCCGCAACACACCCGTCAAACTATCAGCTGACAGCATAGCTCTTCCCATTTCTATCTTAATAAACAGATCCACTGAGGAATCTTATGTCCCATCTATCTGGTGCCATGCCTACATTATCCCTCTCCATAATGGAGGCAATAACACAGACACCACCAATTTCAGGTCTGTTGCCATCCTTTCCCCACTTTCTAAAATACTAGAAAAAGCTATCCATTCACAACTGATGCCATATCTAATTCAAAACAATCCCCTAACCCCATATTCAACATGGTTTCCGCCCTGGTCACAGTACCATGACTGCCCTCCTTTCCTTTCTCGAAACCATTAACCTAGCTTGTGACTCAGGCAAACTCATATCCACACTGCTCCTAGATCGACCAAAAGCTTTTGACACCATCTCCCACCCCTTCCTCCTACCCCAACTCTCTTCTTTCCATCTCTCTCCCTTGACTATAGCCTGGTTCTCTAGCTACCTCTCTGATCATCAACAAGCTATACAATGGAAATCCTCAACTTCTCCCTTCCTACCTACACCCATTGGTGAGCCACAGGGTTCTGTTCTAGGTCCTCTACTCTTCAATATATTTATCAACAACTTCCACCGCACCATCCCAGAGTCCTCAGTATTACAGTATGCAGATGACTCAACAATCATCGGCTCAGCCTATTCACCCTTGGACCTACTATTAAAAACCCAATCAACCTTCTCTACAACAGAAACCTGGATGCAAAATATTCAGTTGGCCTTAAACACTAACTCTAAGCTGATGATCTTTACTCCCTCTAGAAACTCCACTATCGACAAAAAACATTCTCCATAATCAGCCAAAATAATGCCCCCCTCGAAATTGTCTCCAGCACCAAACTACTCGGCATCACCATTGATGAAAATCTAAAATTTGATACCCATATCCAATCCACCATAAAAAAAAAAAAAACACCAAAACTAGGACTCCTATACAGACACAACCACTACCTAAGCCCTTCCACCAGACAAATCTTAGCCCCTTCCTTCCTTCCCCTCTCACTTATGTATGGCACTCCTCTATTAAGCAATATACAACTTAGCCTACATTCCAAACTCAAATTCTGTTACCATAAAATAAGCAAATTCGTAAACAGTTCTAAAAACTCAGCACACCACTGCCTCTCCCTCCATACCTTGCAATGGCTTGAACTACCCAATTACTTGAAATTCCTTCAGCTTACCACTGCCCACAAGATTTCTTCAAACCATCCAGCTGCCCTTCTCTCACTACTGTCTTAACCCACTATGTACCTAACTATTCTCTCTGATCAAAAAACAAAACCTCCTTCAACTCTACAAACCCACTAGACCCCCTGGCCAACTTCTGCTGTCCTGCTCCATGACCAAACTATGGAATGCACCCCCCCCCACAATACTTCTAAACATACCGGCTTCAAATCTCTCTTGTTCTCCCACCTATCTTCAAAATGGGCATGCCCATGTTATGCTCCTATCTAACTTCCCCTCTATAGCTATATCTCTTTCCCATTCCCACTTTCATGCTCATTCCTCAATTCCTCTCACTTATTTCTCACACCATATCTAGTCCTACTTTTTCACCCCACTATACAATTCTAGACTATCTTCTACTGCACTTGGGAATACCTTCTCAGATTGTCTCAGTCTTCATGAAACTAACTCTGTATAGATATATTACATTTGTGAACCACATTCCTTTCACCATTATCCCCTCTCAAGATTGTAATCTACCCACCTGGATTGTGCTGGATTCTCAACCTGATATCCACATCATACTGCTTTGTGTATTAATATGCTAAATAATGCTGTACTATGTATGTAAAATGCTGTATTCTTAACCTGACGATTATGTTTATACTAAGTTGTATATACATGTAATGAGTCATTGGCGCTTTTCATCCCGGGCCTCCACTGATAATGGGCTCTTCTTGACCCAGTGGACTTCTCCGGTCATCAAATTTAAATAAATAAATAAAAAAGAAGGGCAAAATATTAGAAAATGGAGACAGCAGAGTGTTTGTAGAAAATGATTATTCACTATACACCAGGCAGGAGAGAAACAAATTTGATGGCTATGCTGTCCATATTATCCTGGAATATGAATGGCCTTACAGGTATAGATAAAAAGAAAAGAATACTGAATTCTATTAAGAAATGTAGAGTGTCAATAACAATGCTGCAGGGTTCACATTTGGAAAGAAATGAGCATGTGAATTTGACAAAAAGAGGATTTCAGAATGAATACTCAGCAGAATATTAGAAACAGAGGAAAAGGGGGGTAATTATACTAATTGTTAGAGGGGCGCCAATATTGACAGATGAAAAAAAAACAGATGTTATGGTAGTAAGGGGCTATTGGCAAGGAAGGAGGATTGCAATGGCATGTATTTACATTCCACCAAAAACCGCTACTATGGAGCTTAAGAAATTTTGGGAGAAATAATCAGCTTTCAGCAGGGAATATTATTTATAGGTTGAGACTGGAATTTGATTTGCAATAGTAAGGATGTATCACGGTGACCTAGAAGGTACAATATAGCAAAAAGGGTAGATTTCTTAAGAAATTTATAAACATATTTGGTATCAAAGATGTGAATTTAGTAGTAGGAACGCAGACAGAATTTACATATTATTCCCTTATTCCCCTAGGTACATTAACTGGTCTAGACTAGATATAAATTATAATTCACAGGAACATGTGCATTTAATTGAAAGCTTTGAAGGACAGCCAAAAAGTATTTCTAATCATGTACCAATAAAAACTAAAATAAAAATGTAGGGTAATGAAGTACAAATAAGACACTGGTGCTTTCCCACCTACCTGTTAAAAAGAGAGGAACTTAAGGAATGGGTAGTGGAAATTATTTGAGAGTTATTAAGAAAGATAGAAATATGTTCAGAAGTTATAGCCAGTGACTGGGATAAAATGAAAATGCAGTTTAAAAATATGTTCAAAACAGAAGAGAAAGAGATATGTTTAAGAAGTAACAGAAATTATTTAGAGGGGTTGACAAAGGTTAAAGTATTGTAGAGTAAGGGGAATTTCACAAAACAAGAGGAGTAGCAAACGTAGAGTTCTAAAGAGAAAATAAGGGAGTAGCTGAATAATATGTAGGAGTTTAGAAAGATTGTAGTTAGCAACTATTTTTGATAAAAACTCCAGAGCACAAAAACTTTTATCACAGCTTAAGCAATAGAATGTTGAAAGGATTGTCACCAAACTTAGGGAACCAATAACAAGTAAAATAGCCAGAGATCCTGTAGAAGTCTTAGAGATATTACAGACATTTTATGAAAATTTGTATAAAGTAGAGAAATGTGGAAATCAAGAAAGAGTGCAAATGGAAATGTTTATGGAAGACTTAACTATGCCGAGGTTTGATGTAGATGAGGCTCAACAACTAACAATTAAGATAGTAGATGACGAGATGAAAATAGTGATGTATAATCAATCTTCTGGAAAGTCTCCAGGAACAGATGGTATTCCTGTGGAAGCTAGGTACTTAGGAAGGAATAAAGTGATAAAGATCTGGAAGATTTTAACAGTATTTTAAAAGAGGGGCAGCACCAACATCTTGGAAGAAAGCTGTGGTGGCTGTGTTTCCTAAAGGTGGCAAAGACCCAGTTTCATATAAATCCATTTCAATTCTAAACCACAATTATAAAGTGTTTATGTCTATACTAGCTAAAAGAATGGCAAAGGTGTTGCCAAAATTGATAAATATGGATCAGTGTGGTTTTGTGGAGGGGAGGTCAACATTTGATAACATTAATAGAACAATGATGATCAAGAGGGAAGCAGAATATAAGATAATACCTCTGCTGTTGGTGGGTCTCGATGCAGAGAAAGCACTTGACAGAGTAAGCTGGGATTTTATATGGGCATTGGAAGTATCTATTAGCCACGGTGGTGCAGCGGTAGCGTTGTCGCCTCACAGCAAGAGGTTCTCCAGGTCGATTCTCAGCTGGAGTGCCTTTTGTGTGGAGTCTGCATGTCCTCCCCATGATCGAGTGGCGTTTGAAAGACATGCGTGAATGGTCATGCCTTCGTTGAAGGTTGGGCATCAAGCTGGCACCTCGGCACCATAAAAATTGACTGCCAACCATTAGTGGACCAGAGTTCTGCTGTGGCGACCAACCGGGAAAAGTCAAAAGAAAAACAACAACAACACTGGAAGTATTTACATTCCCAGATACAATAATAGGGTTAATTAGAAGGATATATGAAGGATCTGAGGCAAGAATTAAAGTAAAAGGGTTCATCTTAGATATGCTGTGTTTGAACAGAGGAACCAGGCAGGGGTGCCTTCTTTCCCTTTGTTATTTGATTTATATTTAGAGCCATTCGCAAGGCAAATAAGGGATACAGAAATGCAAGGATGTAATTGATATGGTGATAAAGAAAATTTGGCTTTATTTGCGGATATTATTTTGTACCTAATAAATCCAGAAAAGGACATCTCAGTGTTGTGAAACATTTTGAGGCAGTTTCAAGTCTTTTCAGAATATACAATTACTGAAGACAAAACAAAGTCTGTAGCTGGAAATTATGTAGCCATACACAAATTGGTTCAGCAATACCCATATTTATGGAGACTTGATAAGACCAAGTATTTAGGAGTATTGATTAAAAATGTTTCTGTTATGGCAGATAAGGATATGTAGAAAGGGACTAAATAGGTTCATAGGTTCATAGGTTCATAGGTTCATACCAGGCTATCTGCCCTAAGGCATTTACAAGCCTAGCCAGAGTGTATTTGGCTTTCGCCACCCTCTGAACTGCTTTTACTGTGCCCTTTTTAAGGCTAGTTTACTGTGCCTCTGTCTAGTAGTGACACCGAAGTAATCCCCGGGGTAAACCTACGATCTCCCATCCACTCGTCAAGATTCCTCTTGAAGAGAGTCAGCGAGGGGCTCTGCCTAACATGGACTGGGATTCTATTCCAGAGCGAAGGGAGCCTCTGGGTTATGAATCTGTCCCTCCAGCATGTCCTATTTATTTCTGTGCTGAGGTTCAAGTCCCTCGAGCGCATAGCTCTAATGGATTTGGATTTTCTGAAGTGGAGCATGCTCATTAATTCCGGGTTGGACATGGCTTTATACGTCAGCCATAGATCGCCTCTAAGTAGGCGGTATGCAACTGAGTAGAGCTGGAGTTTCTTTAACCGAGCAGCATATGGCATTTGTTTGAGTCCCATGATCCTCTTTGTGAGGTACTTTTGGGGTCTTTCTAGTTACTGCAGGTGTCGGGTAAGGTACATCCCAAATGGGGCATTGTATTCAATTATGGGCCTGATGAGGGATGAATAAAGGGGCACAATGACCTCCCTCAATCTAGATGTGAATCCTTTCATGATAAGGTGGGCTATATAGAAGGTCTTTCTAACCACTTTGGCAATGTGGTTGTCAAAGGAGAGATTACTGTCAACTTGGGTCCCCAGGTCCCTAATTACTTCTGCCGTACTTAATGGATTCCCGCCTATGTGGTAATTTGTGGGCACTTTGTTTTTGCCAAAGGGTATGACTATACACTTTTTAGCGTTTAGCTTTAGGCCATGGCTCTGGCACCAGTTATCCATCTCTATGAGACCCTTTTGGAGGATGCTTGTGAAAGCTGGAGAGTCAATTATGGTGCCCAGTTTGCAGTCATCTGCGAACTTGGTCAGCCACAGTCCTCCTGTGTTAGCCTGAACCTCAGAAAAATATATATCGAACAAGAGAGGTCCCAGGACTGAGCCTTGTGGGACGCCACTTGTAACTGGTTTAGAGTCTGACATGGCTCCAGCAATTCCAACTATGTGGGTTCTGTCCTTGAGCCAGTTTGCAACCCATCTTATGACATAGGGGTTTATATTTAAGCTGGAGAGCTTATCTATGATGCCCGAGTGGGGTATTGTGTCGAAGGCTTTTGCGAGGTCCAGGTAGGCTGTGTGGACTACCTTCCCCTCATCAATGGCCTTGGTGACTGTTTCAAAGAAATCGACTAGGTTTAAGAGGCAGGATCTGCCCTTAAGAAAGCCGAATTGGGTAGGATCCAGTGTCTGTAGGTCCCCAATGTCTTTGTTTATGAGTTCCGTGATGATCATCTCCATAGCTTTGCAGACCAAGCTAGTCAGGCTTATGGGGCGATAGTTTTCAGGGTCCTTTGTGGAGTGGGACCACTGTTGCTGTACGCCATTCTTTGGGTACATATCCTGTAGTAAGGCTGAGATTGAACAGCAGCTTTATGTGGGGGTTTAGCTCTTCTTGGTGTTCATGTAGGACACAGCCCGGGACACCGTCTGGTCCCATTGATGCTGTGTTTTTGCTTTGGAGACGGTGGCTCTCACCTCAGCATCTGATATGTCAGGGAGGCAGCACTCTGCTGGGATAGATATTTGCATTTTAGGGGGGGAAGGGGGGGAGAAGTTTGCACTGAACCTGTCTGCCAGGATGTTGGCAATGTCTGTGGGTTCAGTGTATTTTTTGTCATTTTGGACCAACTCTGAGAATATCTGGGAGTTGCCACCCAGGTTCCTAACATAACTAAAGAAGGCCTTGTGATTATCTTTAGTGTCCTGTGCAATTTTTCTCTCAAAGCTGGCCTTGGATGATTTTATGAGGGATCATAGTTTTTTGCTAGTACTGATCAGAGATGCCTTCCCTTTTAGGGATTTTGCTCTATCATGTAGTAGCTTCCCCCTTCTGTTGTACAGCTTATTTATGGCTGAGGTCCACCAGGCAGGATGCCTACCTTTGGAAGATTGGGTCTTGGTTTTGTTTGAGATAGCATGATCCATGCATTCCTGAAGGTGTCCATAGAATGCGTTTATAAAGGATTCTGCAGTTTGAGCCCTAGTTTCCACTGGCCCGGGGGCCTTGAAGGATTCCACCTCGGTTTTGAGAAGTGTGAAGTTAGCTTTTGAGAAGTTGTTCCCTGTGGTTTTCTGGGCTGTGGGTGGGATCGGGATGTGGATATCCAGTGAGATTAATTTATGGTCCGATCTTACCAATGAGGGGAATACCTCTGGTATGGAGTATAGAGTCCCCATGTTCGTGATGACCAGGTCCAGTATGTTATCCCCTCTTGTGGGGGTGGTGACTAGTTGTTCCATAGCATTTGAGTTTATAAATTCTAGGAACCTTTGGGCTAGGGTGTTGGGGCTTGAGTAATGCTCCCAGTCAATGTTTGGGTAGTTGAAGTCACCCAATATAATGGTGCTTGGAGAGACCTTCATATTCTCCAGTGTTCTCAGGAAGGCCGAGTGGGATTCCTGATTTTGAGAGGGTGGTCTGTAGCATGCTGCAAACTGAGAGGCAGTTTTGCCCACTGTAAGCTGCACATGGATGGTCTCTGATGCTTCGTGCAATGCCACTAACCTGGAGGTGTGGGTATCTTTGATGAATATGGATACTCCCCCTCCTTTTGTAGTTCGGTCCGAGTTTTGCGGCCGAAAAGCATGATATGAGGTATAACCTGGTAGTGCTGGGGTGCTCTTGGGAGCCTTGAACCAGGTTTCTGTCACTGCACAGATATCGATGTTCTCCATACTGAGGAGGGCTTTGAGTGCGTGCATCTTGAGGTTTAGACTTCTGGCATTGAGCAGCATTACCCTTAGTTTCATTTTCCCTGTGTTGTCTATGGATGTGGGTTTGTCTTTTGAGCCTTGCCTAAAAAAGGCACTATGGGGGTGGCAAGAGCCTTTGCCAATATCCGAAAGCCCAGGGGTGACAGGTGCAAGCCATCCCTAGCGAAGCAATGTGGCTTGTCGAGCATGTCATCCCAGGCTGACAGACACTGGATCCCCTTTGAATGACACCAGAACTTTAGCCGATTGTTAAAATTGATAATTTTGTGTTTATACTGTGGCATCATTCTTGGTGAGGGTAATATGCTGCTCAAGGTCAGGGTCATACCGTCCTGGGCTACATGATCACAGAGCTCCTCTATGTCTCTTTTCATGTAGTCCAGGGAGGTACGTCTCAGGCCATTCACACCAGCATGGACAATGACTGAGTCATATTTGTACTTGCTTTGGAGTGACCTGAGTGCTTGTGTTATGTGGCGGATCCTAGCGCCCGACAGGCAGCTCACCATGACCTTCTCCTTGTTCAGCCTGGTGAGCGGGACGTCAGTGTGTCTGACAATAGAGTCACCTATTACAAGTGTATCAGGTGTGTTGTTTAGCCTTAAGGGCTGTGATTGTTTGGCACACTGACTTTATGAGCTATGTGTTGCATGTGTTTTGTTTTGGGGTAGCTGTTGCTTGGATGTCTGCTTTGGAGGTCTCTGTTGCTTAGGCAGATTTTTATTTAGAGCCTTTGAGTATGTTTTTGTGTGTTTATGTGTTTGGTTTGCTGTTGTGTTAGGACTATGTGAGACTGGATTTGTGGTGTGTGAGGTTACCTTCTCCTCCTGACTGGTTATGCCAGTACTGAGTTGAGAGAGCTCAGCCTCCAGTTTGGCTATATGGATGCATCTCTCATATATATTTGAAGTTGTTAGGAGGAGGAGAGGGTTATCTGTGTACATGAGGCAGTTGTAACATTGCCTCAAGATTCCCAGATTCACCAGCTGGACTGGAGAGGAAACCAGCAACTGACCTTTGGACATTCTAGAATAGTATAGGGAACTCCTTTATGACTTAATCAAGAAGGACCAATAGGGGATAAGGTACTCAAAGGGAGTATATGAGGATGTAGTGTTTTTAGTTATTAGTGCTAACTTATAGAATTGCTTTTATGAGCTAGTGTAGGGCTTTAGATTGAGAACAGGGTGTTCAATTTGAGAGATAGAGCAGTTCTAAGGGAAAAAGTGAAGAGTAGACTTTGTGCTAACTTATAAAATTGCGTATATGAGCTAGTGTAGGACTTTAGATTGAGAATAGGGTGTTCAATTTGAGAGATAGAGCGGTCCTAAGGGAAAAAGTGAAGAGTAGACTTTGTGGAGCCAGAAATGGTTTAAACCCGATTAAACGGTGCTGCCCAATGCTGCGCTATGCACAAAATCGTGCAAAATCACGCTAAAGTCGGTTTTTATACAGGGGACTTGAAAGAGCTAGAAATTAGCCCAAAATGGCCAATAGACTACAATATTCTGTGCTGAGATCACTCCTCCAGGGACAGATAGGCTGCTCAAAGCTCCCCACTCCCACTGGTGAACAAAGAAGCTTCCTTCTATCCAAGTAAGGAAATGGGAAACACAGGAACTATACTAAAGTCCAGAATATAGCAGTGCCTGTATTAGGGACTATTCTAGTTCAGGACAGTCGGGAAAGCAGGATTTTTTTTTGGTTTTTCTTTTTTTTTTTAAGGCACAAACAGTAGAAAAAGTACAGGAATTGCTTAACACAGGCTAGCGCACTTGAGTGAACAGCCTCAACAGATAAAATTCAACAAACGACAAACTTTAAAGTGGAGGTAAAAATACTTTAGCAAAAACAAGCTTAACAGGCAGAAACAGCAGTTTTAACTCACTTTCGTCGAGAGAAGACGCTCGCAAAGTTAATAGCAGACAAATATACTTAAATCAGTTGGTAGTCACTCTTTTTCGCCTCTCTGCTGCTAGCACCACTCTGCAGGACCACGAGGAACTTATGCTGAGTTGAAACAAGCGAAAAGCCGCGCCAAAGCGGGTTTTTATACAGGGGACTTGAAAAAGCTAGAAATTAGCCCGAAACGGCCAATAGACTACAAGATTCTGAGCTGCGATCACTCCTCCAGGGACAGATAGGCTGCTCAAAGCTCCCCACTCCCACTGGTGAACAAAGAAGCTTCCTTCTATCCAAGTAAGGAAATGGGAAACACAGGAACTATACTAAAGTCCAGAATATAGCAGTGCCTGTATTACGGACTATTCTAGGTCAGGAAAGTCGGGAAACAAGGATTTTTTTTTGGTTTTTCTTTTTTTTTTAAGGCACAAACAGTAGAAAAAGTACAGGAATTGCTTAACACAGGCTAGCGCACTTGAGTGAGCAGCCTCAACAGATAAAATTCAACAAACGACAAACTTTAAAGTGGAGGTAAAAATACTTTAGCAAAAACAAGCTTAACAGGCAGAAACAGCAGTTTTAACTCACTTTCGTTGAGAGAAGACGCTTGCAAAGTTAATAGCAGACAAATATACTTAAATCAGCTGGTAGTCACTCTTTTTCGCCTCTCTGCTGCTAGCACCACTCTGCAGGACCACGAGGAACTTATGCTGAGTTGAAACAAGCAAAAAGCCGCGCCAAAGCGGGTTTTTATACAGGGGACTTGAAAGAGCTAGAAATTAGCCCGAAACTGCCAATAGACTACAAGATTCTGAGCTGCGATCACTCCTCCAGGGACAGATAGGCTGCTCAAAGCTCCCCACTCCCACTGGTGAACAAAGAAGCTTCCTTCTATCCAAGTAAGGAAATGGGCAACACAGGAACTATACTAAAGTTCAGAATACAGCAATGCCTGTATTAGGGACTATTCTAGGTAAGGAAAGGTGGGAAACAAGGATTTTTTTGGGTTTTTCTTTTTTTTAAGGCACAAACAGTAGAAAAAGTATAGTAATTGCTTAACACAGGCTAGCGCACTTGAGTGAGCAGCCTCAACAGATAAAATTCAACAACGACAAACTTTAAAGTGCAGGTAAAAATACTTTAGCAAAAACAAGCTTAACAGGCAGGAACAGCAGTTTTAACAAATAAAAGATAATACAAAAAATGAGAAACTGGAAACTCTTTATTTATGGACATGGATGTCAAGATACAACCAGTGAAAATATCTTTAGTCCCTTTCGTCGTGTATATGGGTCAGGCATACTTTTATCAAGCTGAAGAGAAGTCTTGGTCAACAATTAATAAAGAATTAAAGGAATTTATCTGGGAGGGAAAGAGGACAAGAGTTAAGTGGGATAAGCTGATCCTTCCAATAGAACAAGGTGGTTTACATGTACTTGATTTGAAGGGCTATTTTAGATTTACACAGTTAAGGCTCATATACATAGCACAAGAAGAAGATTATTATTCAAAGTGGAAAGGGATGAAGATGAAGCAAGGAGGAAGTTCAAGAAATAGATAGAGACTGGACTTTTGGATGCAGATTCTTAAGGAGAATAATAACAACCATACACAGTATTATATTTGTAAAGTAGCAGAAAGTATTATAAGAACTAAACCAATACGAGAATGGAGAAAGAAGATTTTCCAATAGGGATGTCTGCAATTAGAGGTACAGAAAATAACCAAGACTGCAGTGGAGTTTACTGGAGAAACCTGACAAAGTAACCAATATACTGGGAACAAATAAAGCAGAAAAGGTAAAAGAGTAAGATGAGATCATGAAGACATTTGGATTGCAGGCTGGAGACTGTCTTCCCTACCAGAGCTTGATCTCAGAGTACAGGCAAAGAGAAAGGGACAGGGAGATTTGAAGTGAACGATCTGCTCTGGTAGAGCTTTTTTAGTTGAATCTATAACGGAAACAGCTGTTAAAAAGTGATAATTAGTAGGGCAAATAAAATATTGCATGATAACTATAAGAATCAACCAAAGGAAGTTAGATTAGATTGGGAAGAGAAACTGGAAAAGCAATTTACAAGAAAGCAATGTGAAGACATATGTATGGCTCCCAAGTATGCAACCAAGTCCAGAAGGTTTAGGATGTTTGCTTGGAAGTGTTTGCATACATATTTTTATATCCCATTCAGACTTAAAAGAAATTTTCCTCAGGTAGATAGCAAATGCTAGAGAAGTGATGTAGAAGAAATAAATACATGGGAACTTATGTTTTGGGAATGTAATGAGCTGGCAGGTTTTAGCAATTACCTACAGAGTACTCTATCAGAAATATTGGGTGAGCAAATGGCTGTAAGAAAGGAAATGATTCTTTTGAGCTGGGATATAGGATCTGAATTGCCCGGACATAGTAATGCCTTATTAAGTTTAATTCTGTTTGACAAAAAAAGCAATTACTAGAAAACGGAAATCAAAGTCTACACCAAATATATTTGAGGCAATGAATATTATGAAAAAGCTAAAAGAATCAGAGGAGGAATATTTAGAAAAGAGAAAGATTAAATGAAGTAAATGGAAATGTTGGGAACAATACATGCATAGTAACATTCAGGAGGAGGAGGAGCAGTGAGGTTTAAGGGACGGCAGAAATTCAGCATTTTTTGTAATGTTGGACTGATGATACTAGCAAAGAAAATATATGTGATGTATATTGTATTTAAATGGAAACGTTAAAATGGTTTGTTTTCTTTTCAGTTACTGTATGCTTACATGTGTCTTAAGTTATTTAATGAAAGTGTTAAAAAAGCAAGCACTAGCTTAGATATTTTTAAGCAGAACTTGAATACTTATGGGGATGGCTGTTTTGGTACATTGTCAGGCTAGAAAGGTATTATTGCCCATATCTGAAATATTTGTGTGTGAGTATGTGTTAATCTCTTTAAGGAATCAAAGACTGAGTAAAACCTGTGTGGTCACTAAACATGAGGAATATAAGAAGGCTTATGATAATAATTTAAGGAACTTCAAAGCAATAGACCAAGAATGCAACTTACTGAATATAAATCACAAACTGTTTTCTGATCCTAAAGTTATATACTACATATTTGCAGGCAAATCTTGCAAGAAATGTTAAAATTCAAAGGAATTACAAATTAGATGTGTTAAACTACAAACCAGGTCAGTCTAAACCTCAGGTGATTATGACACCTGTACATGAAATTAAAAACACTGTCTCACTTGGTCCAGAGAATACTCTTGTTTTTTTTATACATAAGGTCAAAGATCATATACACAATAATAATGATGATGATCATCATCATCATCATAATAATAATAACTACAATACACATAATCTACCAAATGCTGAGGTTCTAAAGACTAATGTGCCCAAATCTCAAAGACCTCCAAAACGCAACACAGGCACAAAGCACACCCAGTGTATTACGCCTACATCCTGACATAGTACAAGGAGTCTCAGAGTCACAAATGCTGAGATTGTAAAGCAGGCATAAACCCAACCAAACATTCTTGTTATAGGTAACTCCATTGTAAGACGCACAGATTTGCCTCTTAACTGGCTAAGTATGGAAAGAGTGACAGTTGTTCATCTGGTTCTTAGGTTCATAGCTGTATACTAGACTAATGACCACTAAGGAAGGCATTTATTAGCCTAGCCATACAACCCAAATGTGTCCCACAAGTTATATGTTTTAGCCAGTCATATAGTGATGATTGCTGGTAATGACATGATTTGCTGATTGCATTGGTTCACCAGAGATGTGAGTGCCAGACCAAGGGTGAATTTTTGATTTCCCATCTAGTGGTCCAAGATGTACTTAAATAAGGTTAGGGAGGGGCTTTTTTTCCCATGGATGGGAGCCTGTTCCAGAGAAAGGGAATTCTCTTAGATACATATCTGTCTCTCCAACATTTCCTGTTTATGTTGCAAGCAAAAATTAGATATTTAGATTTAGTAGTTCTGATGCTGTTTGATTTGTGGATGAGCAACAGGTTCATGAGAGTGGGGTCCAAAGATGCCTTGCATACTGCATAGATCAGTAGTCTGTAGGAGACTGATTATAGACATAGAGTTTTGAGTTGACCCACATAGGATATTGTCTATATGCCCTGTGTTCTTTTTGTAAGGAACCTTTGTGGATGTTACAGCTGATGCATGTGTCTGGCCAGGTACATACTGAATGTGGCATTATAGTCAATAATGGATCTGATGAGGGCCGAGTATAGTGGTACAATTACTTCCCTCAGCCTAGATGCTATGCACTTACTTATAAGTAGAGCAACATCGAAGGCTTTCCTTAGTACCTTAGATACATGTTGGTTGAAGGCCAGATTACTGTTCCCAGATCCCTAACTAGTGTGTCAAATCTTAGGGGTGTTTTATTGATGATGTAGTTTCCTGGGTGGCCAACTAACCAAAATGTACCATAATACATTCCTATGCATTGAGCTTTAAGCCGTAGCTTTGGCACCAGTCATTTGTCTGTGTTATGCCCTCTTGTAAGATGTTAGTGTCTTGGGGAGGGGGCTCTGTGACTGCATCCAGTTTGCAGTCATCTGCAAACTTGGTCGACAAGAGCTCTTTGACATTAGAACTGACTTCTGAAAAGTAGATGTCAAAGAGGAGGGGACCCAGCACAGAGCCTTGAGGAACTCCACTTGCGACTGGTGTCTTTGAGGAGGTTGTCTCACCAGCCGTAACTTCCTGGGTCCTATCTGAGAGCCAGCTGGCAATCCAGCATGTTATGTAGGGGTTTATGCCTGATTCTGTAAGTTTGTTAACAATACCAGAGTGGGGTATTGTATTAAATGCCTTAGCCAGGTCAAGGTAGGCAGTATGCACTGTTTTACCCTCATCGATTGCCTCGGTGACCGTTTCAAAGAAGTTCACTAGGTTCAGTAAGCATAACATTATTTTGACCAAAGCAAACTGGGAAGGATCTAGTGTCAGAAGATTTCCTATGCCTTTGTTGATCATTTCCATGAAAATTCTTTCCCTTGCTTCGCACATAAGACTAGTCAAACTAATGGGCTGTATTTTCTTGAATCTGTTGATGTCCATCTTTATGAAGAGGGATGATTGTTGCAGGATGCAACCTGGGAATTACTAGGCCCATTGAGACTGTGTTCTTGGCCTTAGTGAGTGCAGCAAAGACATGATCTTTATTTATAGTTCATAGGTAAGTAGTAGGCTATCTGCCCTGGGGGTTATATAAGCCTAGTCAAAAAAGTTCCCTGGCTTTCACCACCCAAAAAAGTTATTTTCCTGCACCCCTGTCTAGCAGAGCCACAGAAGTGATCCCCGGGGTGAATTTCCTATTTCTCTTCCAATTGTTGAGATTTTTCTTAAAGAGGGCTAATGAGGAGCTTTGCTTGACATGAATGGGTAGTCTGTTCCAGAGCATGGGAAGTTTCTGGGACAGGAAGCTATACCCCAGCATGTCCTGTTTATTGTGGTTGCAAGGTTTAGGTCTCTGGAGCATGTGGCTCAGAGGGACTGGGGTTTCTTTAGGTGTAGCATGTCCAACAGATCTGGGTTTGACATGGCTTTGTATGTTAAGCAGAGGTCACCTCTGAGAAGGTGATAAGCGATGGAATAGAGTTGGAGGAGTTATATTTGAAGGTACTTCATGGGAGGTGGCTGGGGTTAGTGGAAGGTAAACTTTGAAACTGAATTTGTCAGCAAGCAGATTTGCTAGATCTCCCGGCTCAGTGAATGTGACACCAAAAGTTCAGCACACTGCTGTGTGATGCCTTTGAGGTTTCTGACATAGCTGAAGAAGGCCTTATGGTTGTCTTTTGTCTGGGAGGTTATCTTGACCTCACAGGCAAAAGACAACCATAAGTCATGTTGGTCAAAGGCCAGGTTACTGTCAGCATGTGTTTTTCTGTGGTCTTCTTCAGCTATGCCAGGATCCATTAGATCATGCATGCACTGAAGTCCTTGAACAAGTACCAGTATGGATGACATAGTTTATGCTGGTGACAAAAACTTGACGTGTACCTCCCTAGATTATATGAAGACAGACATGATGGAACTCTCAGATTGTGTTCCCAATGTAACTACAAGCCTAGCATTGAGCAGCATTCCACTTTCTCTAAGGATAAAACAGCAATTTGAGCAAAATATAATTTACTTCAATAACTGGTTTAGTTTTTGGTGTCATTCAAAGGGGATCCAATATTTGTCATCCTTGGAAGATATGATTGGCAGACCATGCTGCTTTGCCAGAGATGGCCTGCATCTGTCCTGCCTAGCATTCTGATTATTGGCAAAAACATTGTCCACCCCTCATAGTGCCTTTTTTAGGCAATGCCAACCTGTTAAACCTACCAGCATAACAAAACAAGCAAAGGAAAATATGAAGGTGTTACTCATCAATTCTAGAAGCCTGAACAAGAAACTTCACTCCCTACAAGCCCTTCTCACGCTGAAGACACTGACGTCTGTATAGTGACTGAGGCATGGTTTAAAATAGCAGAGAGCATTCTGGCTGTGCAGCGCTGTAATGCCTTTCACACATTTAGACCAGCTACTGCACAGGAGGGGAAAGAGGTGGAGGTTTATCAGTCTATATTCAGAAGCATCTCACATCAAGTGCTTGTAAGACAGCATGATTCACTAGAGCTTTTTCAAGTTCAAATAACCATCATAAAGTTCCCATACCATATATTAGCTAACTATAGAACTCCCGCTTTGACAATTGAAAGTGACAATGCCTTTCTACAGGAACTAGAATCACTCAGTATTAAACTCAATACCATTTTCCAAGGTGATCTAAACTATCCGACTATAGACTGGGATGCCTACACCACCACTAGTGCACAAGCACCGAGATTCTTGGACTTTGTCAATAAAATTACCCTGGAACAATTAATCAGAGTACCCCCTACATGGAATAACATCTTGGATCTTGTCCTTACTAATGTGGGAACATCTTACACCATCCCTTGCATATCTTCATCACTTGTTAGGTCTGACCATAAAGCAGCAAAACTGAAACCAGAGATCCCTTCCACTCAAGGTACGTTTTGAAATTTCTATTAACACAAGCTACCTGGTTCTAAAAGATACATTGGCAAGTTTGAAATCCCCACAGAACCCAGTTAACTTCACTAAATATGCAGAAATGTACACAACCACACCATACCAGCATGTAAACAGTTGCATAGATGCAGCTGTACCCTGTAGGAACAAGTGCAGGCCATTCCCCAGAAACAGACCCACATGGTGGAACCATAATATCAACAAGCTCTAAAATAAAAGGAAAAGAATTCTGACCAAAAGTAAAAAGAATAGTTCCCAGAATGTTAGAGCCCTTGTCACAGAAGCTTAATAAAGTCCACCAAAACCATGTGTGAGGCTAAAATAGCTACCCAAGACAAGGACAATCACAAGGCATTTTTTAATTATGTTAGTAATATCAAAAGCACACCACAGCAATATGCTGAGCTGACTGTGAATGATTCCTACACTGAGGCTGAAAAGATAGTGAATCTACTGGCTGATAAATTAAGCTCTAACTTTACCCCTCCCCCCATGTGTCTATTAAGATATACCTGAAACTAGCTCACCTCCAGCTATTACACAAGACCAAGTCCTAAAAGTGCTATCAGAAGTTAAAAATACTGCATTGATGTGTCCTGACAATATCCCTGGATGTGTCTTAAATACCATGATGCATGACTTAGCCGCATCCCTAACACTGTTCAATCTCAGCCTCCATACAGGTTTGGTACCAAGTTAATGGAGAACAGCTACAGTCATTACCCTGCATAAGGGAGGACCTTCCACAGACCCAGGAATCAGAGAACTATAAGTCTGGCCAGCCTCATATGCCAAGCCATGGAAAGACTAATCGTGGAATTAATCAATCAGGACATAGGCAGCCTCCAAACACCAGAGGCATCTCAGTTTGTATTCACCAAGGGCAGGTCATGCTTACTCAACCTTGTGGATTTTTTAAAAAGGTCATAAAAACAATTGATGAAGGCAAGATGTTTCACACCGCATGCCTCTACCTGGCTAAAGCTTTTGACACAATACTTCACTCAGTTATAGTAGAAAAGCTAACTATACTGGGAATAAACCCCTCTGTTATCTGTTGGATTGCCAATTGGCTCACAGATAGGAAGCAGGTAATCAAAAAAGTGGAGGTTGCCTCCACAAAGAGACCAGTCACCAGTGGAATCCCCCAGGGTTCTGTGCTAGAAACTCTCCTGTTTGGCATCTACTTTTATGAAGTAAAAGTCAGTACCAAAGGGCTCTGGCTGGTAAGATTGCAGATGACTGTAAGCTAGGAGCAATCAATGAATACCCAAAGGACTTTGCCATCCTGCAGGAATGTTTATCTCAAATAAATAACTGGTGTCAAAATCATGGTCTGAAACTAAATGCCAAAAATGCATTATTGTATCTTTTGGGAAGTTATCTACGTCATGGAAGTACCATATTGACAATACACCCCTAAGTGTTGACTCAGATTCAGTATTTCGGAACATATGTGGACAGTGACCTAACTTTTGACCAACATGAGTCTGTTGTTGTAAAAAAGTCCTTCAATACTGCACTGTTTCAAAATAAAGGGATTGTGTTTAGCTCTAGGGATGAAATTGTCCTTTTTACTCAGCCCTCATTAGGCCAGTAATTGAATGTAATGCCCCCTCTGGCATGTATCTGTCCAGACACATGCAACAACTGGAATGCCCAAAGAGATATTTTACTGAAAGGATGCAAGGCTTAAATAACATGTCCTACATGGACCAACTCAAAGCCCTGTCACTATACTCTGTATTCTGCAGACTGCTTTGGGGCGACCTGCGTCTAGCATAAAAGGCATCCTCCGACCCATTACTGGTGGATTTACTGCACATCAGCAAGTCAAATGGAATCAGAAATACTCAATCTTGGGATTTAAAACAGTTCTGCAACATCAACAGAATGGTTTGGAGGGGCAGGTATATTACAATGATGATAGCACTTGTGTGGAACAGACTCCCCATCCATATAAAGGCTAAAGCAAAGTTTTTCCCTGTCCATTTTAAAGCACACCTTACATCTATGGATGGGAAACAGAAAATGTACCCCAGGACTGTTCTCTGTACTACTAATGGCCAGATGCAGCTCCTAAATGCTTTATCTCATGCATAGGTCCCCTCAAATTATCTATGGTATGATCCCAGTTATTCTCATTAGGGTTAAAATATAATTATTGACCATGGGATGGGCAAAGCCAATATATAACCAAACTGGATAGATTATTTTGAGCAGAAAAACAGAAAATGGCTCATCTTGAAATGGCCCAGCCTAGTGCTTGCCTATGAAGTTTTGAACCTATGCAATTTGGTCAAACTGTTATGTATTAACAAGTATTTATTAATAGTATGCATTCATCTGATAGACAGCAAGTTACACTGGTCCACTTTCTCAAAGGAGGCATTTATTATCTACTAGTAAGTCTAATGCACATACTAAATAAATTAATTGAAGTAATAATGACATAATTAATAGAAAGAGATACTGAGGATACTGAAAAACCTTTCCCAGTAAGGCTTTATTAAAGACAGACAGGCAGTGCCTTTTAAACCTACTGTGTTTTTTGAGGATGTGATAATAGCATTAAAGGAAGACTTTACTATACACACAGCTACTCGGATTTGACTAGGGCCTTTAACACAGTCCACATAAAGGTATGGTTGAAAAGATGAGCATGTTAATTTAATTAAGCATGCTACTCAGTGAGACAAGGAATGTTTAAATAATAGAGTAGAACATGCCCATGTGGGTAGCTATTTATTGTACTTTGGGAGAATAACCAAGGGTGTTCCAAAGAGCCCTCTGCTGATTAATTACAGTTTAAGATGCTGTTTTCTTCTGATCTGAGGGTACGACTATGAGTATGGTTCCTAAAATATAGAGATGACTGCAAACTGGGGAATACAGCCACATATTTAATGAATGTGACTTCTACAGAAAGTCTTAGATAAAATGCATGGTGTACCACAAGATAAAACAATTAAGTAAACAAATAAATAAATAATCCAGGGAAATGAAAACAAAGGTACACACAATCAGTTTACTGTCCAGTGCTTTGTTGCGGAACTCTGTTTGATTGCTTGACTAATGTGTTGATGATTGTTTAACTGCATTCAATTAATTTTAATTGGTAGTAGCTTTTTAATATGAAGTTGGTACTCAATGACTTCTCATTTTAGTTCATGAAGGCTTTCATGCTGAAGCTCTGGACATCAGACTGTTCGTTGCATAGATCATAAGTACTTCTGTAGGTCACTTCTTTATATAAAATACATATCTGTTCTACCAATAGTGGATTACTTTTGAAAACCAAGAAGTGCAACCTAGCCAATATGACAATTGGATGGGAAATCATAAATTTTTTCCCAGTCGGCCCCATGGCCCTTATCGACAGAGGCTACCAATAAGAAAAGTATTATCCTAACACACACCCTCATACAAATCCCTTAGTTACCTCCTTAACTCCCCATGATACATGGGATCCAAATGGGTTTGGGGTGCATGGTTATGTTTATAAGCCCAGTAACAACCTGTGAACTTATGTATCACACAACCAGAGAACTTGGAGAAAATGGGAAAAATGGGTTCAAAGAAGAAGAAATTTGGGTTTGCTGGCTGGGAAGGAGAGGAATGCAGTGAAGGCATGTATTGGCAGCTCTTCAGAATATACTGAATCACTACCACAGCCAAATACAATTATGTTGCATATAGAAGGGAATGATGTCAAGAGTAGGCCATTGGTATATCTCAAAAATAGAATTCAGCAATGGCTGGGGCAGATCAGACAGAAATGGCCAAATATAAAGCTTTTATGGTCAGATATGATTCCAAGACCAATCTGAAGGGGACTGAATGATGTCAAAACAGTAGAGAGGATAAGAAATCTGACTAACAGATTCATTAGGTAGATAGATGATCAAGGGGAATGGGTAGTACACCACACTAATACTAATAGCAATTCACCAGAACTCTGCAGGAATTACCAAATTCACATTTTGCACTTGGAAAATGAGTTATTTGTGATTAACTTTAGGAAAGGAATCAAAAGATTGGAAGTTGTGATAGGGTGGAATGATGCCTTGTAGAACAAGCTATCTTCCTGTGGTGTATGACATCTTTCTGTGGCAAAAGGGCAGGCTTTGAAGGCTAAATTATAAGGGAGTGGGACTGGCCTGGGGAAGTGCAAGTTCAGACAGTTTGACCCTCTCTCTCTCTCTTGGTGGGCCACCCCATGGTATAGTGGGTAGGCTGGGGGGTCAAATCATTTCTCAACAGCAATCAAGGAGAAAATGCGGACTGCAGAATAACAATGTCTACCTTGAGGAGAAACAGAAGAATTAGAGGTTATGGATTACCACAAACAATTTAAGAAGAAGGGCGTGGGAATGCTGCTTCTCACAAAAATAATTAACAAAAAAATGTTGTACAGTAGTGCTTTTAAAACATAAAACAATTTGACTACTACAGCATTAAAAAAGAAAAGAAAAAAATAAGTTTCAGTGAGCACACTCAATGCATCAAGCTACAGACAGTGACTTTCCAAGGCATTATGTCTCTGCTGTCATATGGAATGTAAATAGTATTGCTGGTAATAAACACCTACTGGTAAATCAGCATTTGAAAACTTTGTTGAGAGCTGTCCTTTGAGCCTGTATTTTGCTGTCGGCCACCTCTCCACTATGTCTTTATTCCCTTATTAAGATGCCTAAATTAAGTAAGGGTAGCAGATAAGTCCTAAATGCAGGAAGAAACGAGTACAGGAGCCTTAGTGAACCTGGTCACTAGGGCAAAACTATGTATCTACTCGCTATGCTTTTTTCTGGAGGTGCTCGTGTGACTCTTGGATGTTGAAGGTTCCTCTCTTGGCTCTGGATGTTCTTCTGGAGGACCCTTTTGATGTTTTCCTGAAATATTCAGGGATTTTTCTTTGGATGGTCCAGCTGAGATAAAAGACATTTTAATGAATAGAATGGTGCGATAAAAACACACAGGTACTCAGTTCTCATTCTGCAGGTTCTTTATTGGTAGATGAGTGCTGATTAATAGACTGAGTATACAGATAGACAAGCTGGGTTTATATATTAGGGGGACGGGAAGGGTTTGTTTAATATTTATTTTCTCATCCATGACGTCATGGTGGGATTGACTTGGTGTGCTTGTGGGTGTGGTTAACTATTGTTCTAACTGGTACAGTAACAATATTATTAAAAAATATGTATCTATTTAAAAAAAACAAGCAGTCTAGAGAAACATTTGAAAATCAAGTTAAAAAAGGGTTTGGAAATGACTAGAAAGTGCAAATATTATTAAAGTAATTGATTTATCAAAATTCTTTTTTATAAAAAACGGTAAAAATCGAATGTGATTGACTAAGTGCTGTGGCGCTTTTGTAAAGACTTCATCAGATCTGCCATAATTATTAAAAAAAACTTTGATTGTTGTATTTCATCATTTAACTATGTTGATTTTGAAAGGGCATATCCCTTCTGTACACGACAGACCAAAACATAAGAACTCTCTCTCTGAATTATACATTGTAGTTTGGTCATTGAACATGAAAGGATATTGCTTTCTTTTTTGCATTCCACTACTACCAATGCATTGTTTTATTTATATTGTAAGATCTGTATTTGAAAGAAGTACAGCTAAGGATGCAGGCTTTTTTTCCAGATGTCCTCAGGTGCTTGAAAGATACCTGTCCAGAGTGCTGCATGTCTCCCAGTACTACCAGTTTAGCTTACATTACCAAAGTAGCCATCCTTCCTAGCCAAATTACCTAATTTTCTCGGATGGTTACTGTTCATTCCTTTTCTATGTTTTGTTTATTTTGATGAAGGGCCAAGCAATGAACAGTGTACTGCCATCCTTCTTCTAGACTACAGAAATTCATGGCTGGCTTAATGAGTCATATGTCATCTTGTGAATGAGTGGCCGACAGCTTCTCATGCATAAAAAATAAAGGCAAAGTGCAAATATCATAAAGCTGGAAACAAACTGGTTCTCATTCTATTTTCTTTTTTTTTTTTTTTTTTAGAAAAATCTCTTAATGCTAAAAAATTATAGCACCTACACCTTTATTATGTAAAACACACGACGGCTACAATCCAATTCTATGTATCATCCATCCATTTTCTCAACCACTTCTCATCATGGTGATGATAACAGTTGAAGCAGAGCAGATTTAACCCTCCATTTGCATGATGATCTCCAGCACATGCTTCTGCTGACATGCATCCTCATAGGACAATATTGGTATCATAATATCATAGGATCTGTTGGACTAATTATTCTAATGATCATAAGCATCTTATCAAACACCCACCCTCAGGCTTTACCTCCTTTCTCAAGGAGGGTGAGACTAGTTAGTCCAAGGGTAAATATGAGGTGACCTAGCCAATCATCTAGGTTGTGTTTGAAGGGAGATAGTGAATAGCTTACTTTATAAACATTGAAAGTTTATTTTGCGGCACAGTGGTGCAGTGGTAGCATTGTCACCTCATAGCAAGAGGGTTTCTAGTTCAATTCTCAGCTGAGGTATCTTACGTGTGGTGTCTGCATGTCCTCTCTGTGTTCATGTGGGTTTTCTCTGGGTGTTCCGGTTTCCTCCCACGTTACAAAGACATGCATCTGGAGTGTTTCTCCCAGGCCTCCTCTGAAAATTGTCTTCATTCCAAGTCAGACTTTTCCGGTTAACAAATGTTAAATAAATAAAAAGGGAAGATGCTGAGTGATAAGTCTCTCTCTCCAGTTCATTTTATTTATTTGCAGATTCAGGTTCAGATCTCTGGTTCTACTGTTAGCTGTGCAACTTGACTTACCGAAAAAAAAGGAGGTTACACTTTCCAGGATCTGTAATGGAATGGTAAACAAGGAAAAAGTCTCCACCCAGTAGTCTAAAAGACACAGAGTACAGACTTCCAGTTTGTACATGTAACTCATGTTCTTAAGACCAGAGATCTTCCTAGTTAGAAACCTCTGGGGCTTTTAAAGGTTTTCTGAGGTACATACCAATGAGAGCATTATATTCTATAATAGGTGTGACAATGTGAGGTATTGCCAGCTATGGCAGGAGAAGTAGGGCAGTGGATGTGTAAAATGCCAGCACAGCTAGCTGGAATTTTGTAAAGAATGATATGTCTCAATGCAGCCACAGAGACAGAAGTCTGTGCTTGGAAGCTTTCTGCATTGCCTTTGGAGTGAACTTATTTCTGGTCTGGAAGGGTGGAGGTTTGAAATTGGCAGCAGATCTTAGCTAGGCTATCTGTGTGTGTATTGGTGACACATATGTGCTAAATCCTGATAGCTTCTAGAAAGGGGATAACATGGGAACCAGAAGTCAAACGACCAGATGTATGTGATGCCATTGTGTAATCTATCACTAAAAATGATATTTTAATACTAGGTGAGACTGAAGACTCATGGCAGTCTGTTTTTGGAACCTGAGACAGAAGGACTCCTCACCTACTTTGTCTTGCCTTGCTTTGGTAAGTGAACTAGGGAATAGCAATTTATTAGATCAGTCTGGCAAATATAGTGAGATCAGCTAAGTACTGTTTTTCTGTATCTGTGTGAATCTTTTTGTCTGTGTTGCTTTAATATTTCCTGTGACAAACTCTGGTGCTTACTATAAATAGATATTTAGCATTTTCATGTTCATTTCTTATTAAATATATTTGAACTTTTCATTGTAGCTGGTCTTTTAGAGAACATTTTCATCTCTGAGAGTACTTATATATATATAATTAGTGACAACTCTGGCTGCTCCTGAAAGCCTTGCTGTTGGTCACACCACCATTTGTATTAATATTAATTTCACTCAGTATAATTGGGTACCCTTGCAAGATCCTTAGAGTAGCTGGCCTTGGAGTGTCTGGTGGTGGTGTAACTACTTTACAGTCTGGCAGAATGGGGGAATAGCTAGTAAATCTGTGCCAGCCTTTCCCAGGTGTGCATGTATGTGTGTGTGTGTCTGCGTGTGTCTGTGTGTGCGTGCGTGTGTGTGCATGTGTGTGTGTGTGTGTGTGTGTGTGTGTGTGTGTGTGTGTGTGTGTGTGTGTGTGTGTGTGTGTGTGTGTGTGTGTGTGTGTGTGTGTGTGTGTGTGTGTGCGTGTGTGTGTGTGTGTGTGTGTGTGTGTGTGTGTGTGTGTGTGTGTGTGTGTGTGTGTGTGTGTGTGTGTGTGTGTGTGTGTGTGTGTGTGTGTGGGAAATTGATGCTCCACACCTATGGCCACCCCTTCGTTGCTAAGATCTAATCATAAGCTATTCACCCTTGACATCCACATCCCTCCCCCACCCCCCGGTAAGGAAACCTCCATAAAAAACTTTTCCAAAGCCAACTTCATGCTACTCAAGTCAGAAGTGACAAACTTCATGACACCCATGCAGACGGGAACTGAAAGTTCAACTGCTGAATCCAACACTAAGGCACTGTACGAGCACATCCACTCGTGCATGAATCGTGCCATCCCAAGTAGAACCAAGATGCTCTTTTCCAAGAAAAGGAAGCCAATCTAATGGTCCACTGCCATAAACAAACTTTACAATAAAAGGAAGAAACTGTTACAGAATAGAGGAAAATCCCAGGATGCAAAAAACTTCCTTACCAGCCTCAGTAAGAAGCTAAGATCCCTCATAAAATCCTCCAAAGCTAGTTACGAAAATAAAATTGCCAAAGATTCCAAAGACAACCACAAGGCATTCTATAGCTATGTCAAGAATCTAAATGGCTATGCTCAGATCTTCTCTGAGCTACAACAGAATGGGATTAAATATACTGATCCCAAGGATATTGCCAATATCCTGGCAGATCGATTCAGTGCCAACTTCACCCCCCTCTCACCCCCTAAATGGCCCATCGCAATTCCAAAAGATTGCAAATTCTGGTAATAACAGCCACACAGGTAAAAAAAACACACTCTCCAAAGCTAAGAATACAGCATCCATGGGACCAGATGACATCCTGGGCTGTGTACTACATGAATTACAAAATGAACTGGCACCTCACCTAAGTGTCATGTTTAATCATATCCTCACTTCAGGCTTCGTGTCCACTGAGTGGAGCACAGATACAGTTTTCCCACTCCACAAGGGGGGATCCACCTTGGATCCTGGGAACTACTGCCCCATCAGTCTGACAAGCCTGATCTGCAAGGCCATGGTACGTATTATCATGGAACTTATAAACAAAGACACTGGCAACCTTCAGACACAGGACCCCACCCAGTTTGGGTTCATGAAGGGCTGATCTTGTCTCCTGAACCTGATTGACTTCTTCGAATCAGTTTCCAGGGCTGTGGATGAGGCTAAGGAGGTCCACACAGCCGATCTGGACCTCACCAAGGCCTTCAACACCATCCCCCGCTCTGAAATCATAGATAAACTTACTAAGCTGGACATTAATCCCTATGTTACTCGATGGGTTGCCAACTGGCTTACTGACAGAACCCACACTGTAAAAGTAGCCAACTCCAAATCCAGCTCCAGACAAGTGACAAGTGGAGTACCTCAGAGTTCAGTCCTGGGACTGCTCTTGTTTGGCATCTACTTTTCTGAAGTACAGGCCAACACTAAGGAACTCTGGCTAACAAAGTTCGCAGATGACTGCAAACTAGGAGCCATTATTGAATCCCCAAATGATGTGGAGATTCTACAAAAGGGCCTTACAGAAACAGATGCTTGGTACCAGAGCCATGGGCTCAAGCTGAATGCCAAGAAATGTATAGTTATCTCCTTTGGGGGAAAAAACATGTACCCGTGAATTACCATATAGGTGGCAGTACACTAAACACTGAAAGCGTGATAAAAGACTTAGGGACACAGGTGGACAGTGGTCTCATCTTCGATAACCACATTGCCACAACAGTCAGAAAATCCTTCTATGTGGCACACCTCATCACTAAGGGCTTTTCATCCAGAAAAAAGGAGGCCATTGTCCCACTGTACTCACCCCTCATTAGACCCATTATAGAATACAATGCCCCGTTTGGTATGTATCTCTCAAGACATCTGCAACAACTGGAAAGTTTGCAGAAATACCTCACTAAAAGAATCACAGGCCTAAAGCAGATGCCCTATGCTGACCATCTAAAAAAACTCCAGCTATACTCTGTCGCATAACGTCTACTCAGAGGCGATCTCTGCTTAACGTACAAGGTCATGTCAAACCCAGAGCTATTGGACATGCTACACTTAAAGAAATCCCAAGCCCTCAAAACCAAATGCTCCAGGGATCTAAACCTTGTCATCATAATGAACAAAACATGCTGGAGGGATAGATTCCTGACTCAGAGACTCCCCAGACTCTGGAATAGACTGCCCATATATGTCAAGCAGAACACCTCTTTGGCCCTCTTCAAAAGAAACCTTGATGATTGGATGGGAGATAGGAAATTCACCCCGGGGATCACATCAGTTGCCATGCTAGACAGGGGTCCAGGGAAGTAAATATTGTGGGAAGAAATAGCCAGGGAATTGTTATGGCTAGGCTTGTATAGGCCCTAGGGCTGATAGCCGAGTACCAACCTATGAACCTATTTGGTCAATCAGAGGTCCTGTTTCTCACTTTTGAAGTCAGAAAAGTAGATGCCAAACAGTAAAGGAACAAGTATAGTTCCCTGAGGGACTTTTGCACTATTTGAAGAGGCACCTGCCTCATGATGAACTCTATGCATTCTTTTTTCCAACAAGCTAACAATCCATCTTATAAAGATCAATGTTTAAGACACATAGATTCTGTACAATTAAGGTATGTTATATGGTATCAAATGCCTTGACCAGATCAAGATACACTGCATGAACAGCAACTGTTTAATTGATCCTGTTAAATAAATTAATAAGATTTAACAGTAATGATTTACACTTGACAACGTCAAATTATTGTGGGTCAAGCCTAATGAGATTCTTGATTTCATAATTGATGAGATCGGTAATGATATGTTACATGGCTTTGCAAATCAGACTCTTAAGACTGAAAGGTCTCCTAAGGCTGATAGGTCTGTAATTTCCAGTGTTGGTGGTAAAGCCAACCTTATGAAGGGACATTGAAACAGTGGTGCACCAGGATTCAGAAATACACGGTATAGCTATGCTTAGGCTGAATAACTTAAGGAGCTGTTTGGTGAAAGCATGTTTGATATTGTTTATCAAATAATCTGTTTTATTATCAAGACTCATAGAGGAAGTGTTCTTGGTCTTAGAAAGCACATTAAGAATATTTTTCATGGAGATGATAGAGGCTATGTGGGCTTCAGGGATGCATAGAAATGGAATAGGGTTTTCAGTGGAGAAGTTACTGGCAAACTGTTTTGTCAGAATATTTATAGTATCTTTGGGACTGGAGTGAGTGGTTCTATTATGAGCAAGTTTAGAGCAATGTTGAGTGTTATGCCACAGCTGATGGCATATTTGAAGTGGGGAAGAAGTAATCCTGAATTAGGATGCTTCATTTTATTTGCAGGTGTTAGGGACAACAATTTTTTCCTTCCTGTTCATAATTTATGGCATTGAACTGAGTTCCCTATAGTTAAGGATTTGTATCCTCATTGTATATCTGTAATCAAATCAGAAGCCTTCTTGAATCTTGTCTGCTGGTCCTATTAACTGCAACTGGCGATGCATCTGTGTACACTGTTTGATCAGTATTGCTATTTTTTATATGTCTATCTTTAGCTATTTTTTTTTCTTGTCAGAAGTTAATAAATGCCCCCCCCCCCCACACACACACACACACATATTGACATACACTGTAATGGCCAAGCCTTTTCTCCCTATGTCAGTTGGTGGTAACTTAAACACTGCATTTATCTTTTACCTTTATTCAGAATAACTGTGAACTAAAATGCCAAAGCATTTAACTCTCATTTTAGTGATACCATTCAAAAACTAGTTAAAGAATTCCGTCTAAGCCAACAAGAGTACAAATTGTAATGAAAACAGCAATAACTATTCCAACTTTCAGTCAACCTCCAACTCCCCCACTGCAAATGCAAACTCTAATTGTATTCCATCCACTCCCTCTTTTACTTTACAACATGTATCCACCTCCATAGTGCACAAACTGCTAACAAAACTAAAGCCTTGCTCCCCCTCAATTAATGGCCTTCCAGCAGAATACCTAAAACTTGCAGCTGATGCTATAGCCTACCCTGTCAGCATTCTGATTAATCGATCTATCTTTGAATCGCACACCCCACAACTCTGGAAAAACTCCATTATAACTCCCCTACATTAGGGTGGCAACACCAGTGATCTCTCTACCAGCCCATCTCTATACTTTCACTTCTGTCTAAAATCCTGGAAAAGTATATACATTATCAATTGCTTAAACATCTCACTAATGGTAACTTACTGTCACCCACCCAACACGGCTCTCGGCCAGCACACAGCACAACCACAGCCTTACTTTCATTTATCAATACTGTAAACAAAGCTCTTGATGCTGGACTGGTAACTTCAGTTATATTACTAGACCTATCAAAGGCTTTTGATACAGTGTCACACCCTAAACTACTATTACAACTTGAGTCCATAAATTGCTCCCCACACTCCATCACTTGGTTTCAAAACTATCTTCACAATAGAAAACACATTGTCAAATGGCAAAACAAACAATGTGAATAGTTCCCCAAGGGTCTATTCTTGGGCCTCTGCCTTTTAATATATTCACTAACAATCCCAACAAAATGCTCTCATCCTATACGCTGACAACTCTACCATAATCACTTCTTCTAACAACTTCTCAGATCTCCTTATGTTAACACAAAAAGCATTTCATCTATAGAATCATGGCTAAATGAGGCTCAACTGCAACTTAATCCAAAAAATCTAAACTGTTACTGTTCTCTTCCAAACTCTGTAACTCTTGACTTTAAGATGTTCTCACAAAACAATACTAAAATTGAGCTTGTAAAAACATTGAAAACTACAGGGCATTACAACTGATCTGAAACTCCTTTGAGAATCATATACTCAGCACGATTAAAAGACCTATTTCAAGCTAGGTAAACTCTATAGGAATAAACTCTTTTTAGACATATCTACCAAATTAAAACTGGGTAACAGTCTGCTTCTCCCTTCCCTCCTCTATGGTAGCTCCATGTTCACTAACCTACACACATCTCTGCTGAATAAATTACAATCATGCTACTACAAAATAGCAAACTTTGCCTCCAGTATGCCAACTTGCCCACTTCATTACCTAGCCATTAGAATTTTAAACTGGCTTGAATTCCCCAGTTACCTATATTACACCCTATTAACTCTAACCCACAAATTGTTATATAACCCAAATTACTTCCCTTCTCTTCAAAATATGCTATAAACATATACCCCAACTCAAAATCTTAGGTCTTCTAATAAACAACTCCTAACCATAACAAAACCCAACAAGAGAGCTGGACAATCCCTTTACTCCCATACAGTCACCATACTTTGGAATACTCTGCCTCCCTTTATTATTCAATTAGACTCTACAAAAACATTTAAATCAACACTAAAAAAAGCACTACCTTAACAACCATATATGTTCCTATAATCACATGATCAAACCACCTTAAATAATTAGTTTATATAACAACTTCTAACAAGTATTTTTAGAATTTTCAATAGTTCAGTTAACTATCTTTATCTGTTACTCTTTTTCGTGTTTTTCTCCTATTTCTAGCCATTCACACTATATACTTAGGTTAAACATCTTTGTCTGCTTATGTAACTGTTTTCACTGAATGACTTAGAAAAGTACATTTGATTGAATTGACTGAATCACTGCTTTAATGTTGTTATTATAATCTGTATTTTTGCTTATACCTTTATATATGCTGTTATAAAAAAAATTAACTGTGTTTTTGGAGCTTGTCTCCCTGGGCCTCAACTGAAAATGGGTCTTTGACCCAATGGATTTTCCTGGTCAACAGATGCCAATAAATAAATAAATAATAAATTGAATTGATGATCAGTGGGGTGTCATTTCTTCTTTTGAAGAACAGGTGGATCTAACAAATGTTTTAAAAAACTGTACAGTTTTTTTTTTGTTTCTCCTTTTGTTTGCTTCATTCCTTCCAACTTAGCCTAGTGCTACTGCCCATCACTGGGTCTGCCAGTCTCTCCTATAGCCTCTGAACTATCTCCATTCTTAGGATGGGGCCAGTGTAGAGCATAAGGCTGTCCTGGGGTGTCATGCTATTGACTGCATATACCAGGGGATTTGTTTTCATTTATGACCTACCCTTTGCCCTTTGTGTTCACCTGCTTTATGTTAGAGGGCTTCTCCCCTCTGTGGACCACGTCTTCTTGCAGAGAATGCCTAAATGAGCTCACCCATCCCTCATGGCCAGCACCTCAGACATCTGAGCTGCTAATCAAACTCTGGTGTCCTGGGCTGCATTTAGGGCTTTATCCCTTTACTCCACAGTGCTGGCCTTGAAAAATATCATTTTTATCAAAATATCAAATGAGGAAAATTTTGACCTCAGAAATTATTATAAGTAATAAGGTGGTGAGCAATATGGGAGGCTTGTCTCATGCATAAAACATTAATTTCAAATGCTTATTTAATGTAGTTTTATGCAGTCACAGGTAGAATGTTGACTCTTTTTTACAGATCCTATCCCCTTCCTTTGAAGGGAAGACTGGGTAATTTATTATGAATCTCCTTAGATTCTCATCAGCCCAAAAACTATTGCAATAATTTGTTTTAGTAACTTCTAGTACAATGTTTATTTTTCCTGTGAGTTATAAAATTGCTGTTAGTTTGGAATTACTGTTTCCCTGGCTGCCTTCCATTCTGAGTGTCTTCACTTTGCCTTTAGAATAGCTAGATTGCAATAATATTTTTTACATGTTTCTATGTATACTTACCTTACCCAAATGTTTCAATAACTGCTCAGTTCAAATTCTCATACCTATTAATACCTCATCAATGAAACAAAAATCAGAGGTATATGCACTTTATTCAAAATGTCCCCCCATATGTAGATGCTGTTTGAGAGTGAGTGAGTGAGTTATATTTTCTACACTCCTTTAAGTATTTATAAAGCAGACTTTCAGACTAGCTACATTGTACAGATATTTTTGCATGTTTATGCATGTCTATAACTATCTTTGGTTTTATTAAAATTCTGAAGAACCTAGGAAAAAACTCAGCTATTACCTCTATACTATAAGTTTTGCATTTACACATTTTTTTCCAGACATGATCATGATACCTCAGTAAATGGAAAAAATCCTGTGGAGTCCCACAAGGTACTATTCTTGTATCCCTTTATTGTACCACTTCTACTCTCACTGTTTATCAACAGTCTACTTTGGGACCTCCCAACACTTGACTGCATAATCTATGCAAATTATATAATGTTCACTAGGCATGGGAAATCTACTCATGAACTGTTTATAATGCTGTAGTCTGATTTTGAAGTACTTTGGAAATGGTTACCTAACACCAAACAAATACCATCATGATTGCTGTCATCCTATTTTGCACAGTTCAAAAGATTAAATGTGCCCCTAAACCTGTTACCACTGATTCCTCTTTTAACAGTTTGTCTTCAAGCACCTCTCAGAGATACTTAGGAATCCTGCCAGATCCTTCTTTTTCTTTTACTTTTCATATAGAGACCCAAGTTAAGAAAGTAATAGGACAACTTCAATCAGCCTATGTGCTATCCAATCTCCTCACTCCAGAAACCAGACACTCCATAGCCATCAATGTACACATTCCTAGAATCAAATAAGGACTGCCTCTTACTGTTGGAAATTCAGCTGCTAATACCACATTATTACAAACCACCTAGAACAAAATACTGTCCTTCATCAACCTAGCTAACAACAGAGAACACCACTGTACTTCAATAAAGAATTATAGATGGCTTACAGTTTCAGTAAGAAATTAATTACTGTTTAAAACCTTCACTTACCCATTTCCTTAATACTGGATAGTGTATGCCTTTAAAGACCAGACTTTTTAATAGTGATTGTAATTATAATGTTAGAAATACAGACTCATTTAACCAGACTGGCCTACTAGTGAAAAAGCCTTCTAGAAAAATGTACTTTTCAGTAGGAACAAACTCACAGATGAAATAAGACAAGTGAACGAACTTACTAGCTACAAACTACAAATAAGATTCTATCTAATAAAACAGTATACCTGTAAGTGTTTCAGAGATGTGGTTAGAAAATACCTATAAGGCAAGGAGCAATGATATATTCCTTGTACTGGCTTAAAACGAATTCAGCTGTTGTCATATTCATTAAAGTGCTTCTTTGAAATGGAACTATAAATAATTTGCTTTGTCATTAATAAAATGTACCTACCTGAAAATTCAAAATGATCTGTTACTAAATGAAAATTCAGTACTGTGCTATATCTAAAACTATGTTACTGCCAATGCCTATGTAAATTCCACTATAAATAGTTCTGCATTTGTTTGTATTGTATGGCCTCGCTGGCTTAGGTCATGAATGAAATGGGTCATTGGCCCTCTTCACCTACCTTCTTAACAAATCTTAAATGAATATATTAATAAAAGTGAGAAAAGAGAGGGAGAGGGAATGTGTTTTCTGTAATTTTTCATCAAAACCTTATGCCTTTCCAGTCTATATTTCTCCCCATCAAAAATGCTTTGTACTCATTTCATATACTAGAGTAAGGCCATGTTTACTCTTACGCAAATATTTCAGTAACTGCTCAGTTCAAAGCCTCAGCTCTATGGCAAACAACAAATACCTCATCAATAAAGAAAAAAAAACAGAAATATATACAAATTATTCAGAATACCTCCCCATATGTAGGCTCATTTTGAGAGAGAGAGTATATGTGTTTCCTTTAATGGGTTGACATTTTCCAGATTACTTCCTCTACCTTTTGCCTAGTAACTAACAGTGTCCAGTTTCCCCACAATCCAGAAAAGGATTACTCAGGTAATCAGAGAATAAATAATCATACATTCAAAAGGGAACAGAAATGTTAACTTGTTGACCTACAAGGAGGCAGTTCCTGGTGCTGCTGTATAATGACAAAGAAAAAGCTGCTTCTAATTTCATAATTCATTCTGGAGGTACCCAACAATGCAACTCCATAAACTCACTCTGATTCTCCCAGAGGGAATGGATATGCACAAATACTTGACACCAGGTTTTGCTCACAAAAAAAGTTTTTTTTTCCAAATAATTTCTACTTTTCAGGAAAAGTTACTCTGTATAAGGCAAGTTCTAAAACATACTTTCAAATAAGGAGTATGGCTTTACATCAGCATTCTGTAAAATCCCCCATCTTTCGATTATTGGATAAAATATGGAGTCGTATAATGATTTAACACGTTTTGGTAAAATATAAAATCTAGGCTGTGTAGTTACTTAATGACATTATACAGCAATGTTTTAACATCAACAGATGATAACACTATGAGTCATACCCACTCCCCTCACCAAAGATCCAGAATTCCCTCAGTTTATGCCTCATACCAACAGCCATTCATTGACAATCTTTGTAGGTAATGTGGAATTTATTAAAAAACCACAACACCATTTTTGTGTATACTTCTTCAGTTATCAGCACAAGATCATCCATCTGTCAGCTGACATGTACACTGTTCTCCGAATTTCCATCATTCCAGCAATGTTTTTGTGTTTTTCTAAACCTAAACTGAGACTCACAAGATAGCTTTCATTTAAAATGCAATTCAGTCTGTTAAATAATGCCTCCCATAAAGCTCTAAAAAAGTATTTCTTGTTATAGAAAGGGAAATTATATTCATATTCAGGATTCAAGTCTTAAACTCTTCTAATTCTGAAAATAAGAGTTATGATACTATATTTCATGCAGAAATTCAGACATTTCTTGAGTTGTAAGTACAATCAAAAATAGCCCCTTTACAGCTGTAATGTACTTTTTTTTTTTAATATTTATGGTACTTGTATTCCTGTCTTTTTTCTCCTTCCATTTGCATGCCCCTAGATGACCATAATAACGCAATGCATTTACTTTTTGTTTTTAATACTTATAACACATGTATTTCTGTCTTGTAGTTCAAATAACTTGTTTATCTTCAACTTTCTGATTTTCCAGTCTGAAAACTAATTGGTTTGCAGATGATGATGGAAGCTTACCTTTTCAACCTGTCAAATTCCTTCTGTAGATTTTTTTATCTGTGGCTTCTCTCAGAGCAAGAAACTGAGGAATCCCCCCCCCCCCGTTTTTGACTCTTACATATCAGTCTGACTTATTTTCCAGATAGGCATTGAAGAATATGAGACAATACACCTCTGGTATTTATTTTCACTGCATCAGCATAGACATTATAAAAATGTAAACCTCATCTTTTCAGCTATAAATGGCAGCGCGCCACGCACACACACACACACACACACACACACACACACACACACACACACACACACACACACACACACACACACACACACACACACACACACACACACACACACACTTGAAGTTTCATAGATTCCTGTTTAGTGCAGCTTCATATCTATTTTCACTTTGTGCATCAATAATCAGTCATCTCCTTACTTCAGTTCTACCTTCATATCAACAATTATCAGCAATTGTTAGATATTAATTTAAACTGTGTTATGATTTTTTAATTCTATTTCCACTAAATCCTGAACCAGCCAATGGAACAGCAGTTTTGTAGCTCATTCTTTTTTTTCCTCCTTCCATTTGCATATCCCTAGGTGACCATACAGCACACTGGTATGGACGGCACAATGGTGCAGTGGTTTGTGTTGTCAAGTCACAGTAAGAGGTTCTCTGGTTCGATTCTTGGCTGGGGTGCCTTCTGTGTGGAGTCTGCATGTCTTCTCTGCATTCATGTGGTTCCCTCTGGGTGCTCCGATTTCATCCCATGTTACAAAGGCATGTGTCTGAAGCATTTCTCCCTGGGCATCCACTGAAAATTGGCTCGATCCAAGTCCGGCTTTCCCGGTAAACAAATGTTAAATAAATAAGCTGTGGGGCTGCACCATTTATCTGTTAGTACCCCAGAACAATCCCTCGAGGCAGGGATGGAACCAACGGCAAGTAGAGTATGGCAAGTGGGGAACAGCAGCATGCAGTGTCACATACTCTGGTTCTGCATGTCGTGGAAGCTTTTTTAGTGCCCTAATTGGGCAGAGTTATTGATGTCATGCACATCAGCACATGTGACATGCGCTAGATGTGATCCACCCTCGGGTGTTGTGTCGTAGTTTTCCCAGCAAGCAGTCACATGATTACAACACATCTCCATCAGTGGGGATGTGTGTTTGTCATTGACAGAAGCCCTTCCTTTTCAGAGTAAGCCACATTTTCCTTCTCCATCCCTGGTTCCTGTGCTAATCAATTTCAGGTTATCTGGCTTATAGTAAGGACTGTTGTGGCCTGTCTTACTCACACTCTGGATAAATAGTTGATCCTGTAATCACATTTTAAGCATCTATCTGTAATATTGGGATACAATTACTTTTCTAGTGTCATATAATTTAAGAACAAGATTCTCCCTTTTTCTTGACATTCCATAATGTGCAAACAGTTCTTACAAATGGTTACTGTTAGGATCAAATTTACACCCTGATTGGTTCCATACTTTCATCATTGACTAGCTATACTAGTTTTTCTAATCAGTTGCAATGTACTGAACATCATCTGTTCCTTGAACCTCTGAAGAAAGGCTCTTGTTATTATGGCAGGATTTGTATGACACTTTTCTGGATCATTCTGCTAATATCATTAGAGATGTTCCACTTCTAAAAATGCATGGAATAAAGTTACTCAATGAACCTGTCACCATTTTGTTCTTGCTAAAAGTGCTTTTAGCAGAATTTTACAGAAAATATGAACTTTTTTCCATTTCATGCTAATAACACATAGAAAACATGCACCAATGGAACCTGAGTACCTTGGCCCAGTGACATTTGCATACTAAAGCATAAAATATTTGTAATTCTTGCTTATACACAAGTCACAAGTAGGTATTTCACTTTTAATGTTGGAGTTTCTTTGCTCCATGAGTTGACAGCTGTATACAGTTTACCTGTAAAGATAAACAGATAAAGGGCAGAAATATTGAAGTTGTATACGATGCATCTAGTTATCCCTCTTCAGTGCCGTTGTTTTGTATTACATTGGTTATGGAAGACAATAAGGTTATCTTGTCTGCCCTTTACATGTATTTAACACTCTATTTCTCTCCATCTGTACCTCTCCTATCATCCCCTCTCTACTTATCTCGTGCATTTTTAATGCCTGTATGGATTTCTTCTCTATCACCCACTGCATTAAGTCCATTCCTTGTGAACATAACACCTAGAGTCTCGTGCATGTATCCCTCCTTCCCTGTCCTTCCAGTTCAGGATGGCCCCTTCTTATCTCTTTTGAATAATATTGCATGTTAATATCAGGCCCTCTCTTGCCCATATCCTCTGGTCTGTAATATCAGTTACTGTTATTCTTATCTCAAAACTACCATTTTCTTTACAGGGACCTTTCTGGTGTTTCCATTTTGACTCCTATTAGCAACTGGTGCCACTTTCCTTGTAATGTCGCCAGAATGGCTCACATTCTCATGAAATGGGTTGCCAGAGACTGTAGCAGGAGGTTAGTTTGGCCTTAAGGGAAGATTGTAGGTTAGTAAGGAGAGGAGCACCATATAGGAGGGATGGGATGAGTTATGTGGTGGAGAGAATTATTCTGGTAGTAGAGGAGAGGTAGTGACTGGGAGGGTATAACATTCCAAGTTTCTGATCTGTTTTTTAATGTTTGTATGTAGGTGAATATCGAACGTCAGCTGATCATCAATGAGGACACCAAGTAATTTTGCATTAGATAAAATTTCAAGAGTATTATTATTACTAGTGATGATGAATGTGTCTTTATCAATGATGGTGGTCTTAGAAGGAGTAAATATCGTAAGTTTGTTTTTTGTTGCATTAAGTGCCAGATGATTATTTAGCATCCATTTTTCAGTAGAGGAGAATGCATCTTGAGTTAATTTTATGAGAGTGGGAATAGAAGTGGCAGAGCAGATAATTGTTGAATCATTGGCTTATTGAATAAGTTTAGTATTGGGAATGGCATGGTCGAAGTCATTTATGAAAATGTTAAACAGTAGTGGCCCTAAAATGGAACCCTGAGGTACCAGTTGGAGTGCTGAGGAATGGATAGCTAACATTCTTCCACTTAACTGATTGTTGCCTATCAGTGAGGTAACTGGTGAACCAATTAATTAAGGAAAGGGATAGATTTTGCTTGGAAAGTTTAATTAGTAGAATATTGTGAGAGATAGTATCAAAAGCCTTTGATAGGTCTAGGAAAAGACAGGAACCTGTACAGCCAGTGTCATGGGCTTTGTTGATGGTTTCTAAGAAGGAGTGGAGGGTGGTGGGGGTGCTGTGACTGGGCCTGAATCCATGCTGTAAGGGAGTTAGTAGGTGGTTATTTACAAGGTAGGGTAAGAGTTGTAAATGTATACATTTTTCTAGCAGTTTAGAGATGGGGATAGGATGGCAATGGGTTGAAAATTGGAAATGTTGTTTATGTTGCCTCCTTTGTGAAGAGGGATAATAAAAGCTTTTTTCCAAAGTTGTGGTACATAGCTTTTGTTGATTGATTGGTTGATTAGAATGCAGATGGGGAAGGCTACGGCTTCTGCGGTGATCTTTAGGAAGTAGGAGTGAATATTGTCAGGGGCATTTGAGCATGGCTTCAGGTTTAATAGGAGTTTTCTTATAGTAGATATAGGGTTGGAATTCATACAGAAAGGTGGGGGTCGGGAGGAGGAAGCAGTGGAGTTGGATGAGCTGGAGGATGATAGAGGTGGGCATATAGGATTGTTGGAGACGGATTTTGTTAATTTGGCAATGGAATCAAAGAAGAAAGAGTTGAATTGTATGACTAAATTAATGTCAGAGTCATTTGGATCTGGGCAGGGATTTTCTTTTTTACCAGGGTTGAGGAGAGAGGTAATTCCATTCCAGAATTGTTGTGGGTTTGTCTTATTGTTGTTTTGGAGTGTGTAATAGTTGGATTTACGATCTGAGATGATGAGTTTTTTTGCTTTGTTACGAAGTGTTTTGTATTCATTATGGGTAATGGAAGTTTTGTTTTTATGGTAATGTTTCCAGGCTTTGTCTCAAAGGTGCATGACTGCTAGGGTGGCTTTGGTTAACCAAGGGACAGAGTTAGTTTTTATTATTTTAGTTTTCTGGGGGGCAAATGTATCAAGAAGGTTTAGGAAGGTTGTATTAAAGTAGAAAATGGCATTGTCTAAAGGTAGAGATTTTAGAGGGTTCCAGTTTGTGTGTTTTAGTACATTTGAGAAGGCATTGGGGTTGAAGATTTTTAGGGGATGAGTGGTGATGAAAGTATGGGGTAGTTGCAAGGGTATAGAAAGGTGATGGGCAAAGGCAGGAATGTGGTCACTGAGTGAATCAGGAGGGGTACCTTTATCAGAGAAGCATTGAGGGTGATAGACAAGTATCCAGTCAAGGATACTTCCAGAGGGACTGTCTTTGGAACGTCTAGTTGTGGAGTTGATAAGCTGTGTGAAGTTCTAGAGGTTTATGTTTAGGGAGTTGGAGGGATATTGGATGGTGGTCCATTTAATATTTACATCACCCAGGATTATAGTCTCATTAGTAATATTAGAAGAGAGCCAGGAAAGAATATCTTCAAAGACAGGGGCATTGTCACTAGGAGGGATATAGAGGCTGATTATGCATATAAGTTTATGTTTATTTATCTGAAGTAGGGCAGGAATTAATTCAGCATCACCAAATTGTGGAATGGGCTTTGTGAAGGGAATAACTGAGAGGGAGGATGCGTATAGGAGAGCGATTCCACTACCCTTTTTGTGTAGTCTATCTTTTCTAATGATACAGTAATTTGGAAGAGTTATTTCTGTGTCTAGTATATGGGGTTTCAGCCAGGTTTCAGAGATATCTGGGTGGTTGTGGATGAGCCAAGCGTGGATGTTGGGGATTTTCTTGCATATATTTTGAGCATTTAGTGCTGAGAATAAGAGGGATTTTCCTGTTGAGAAGAGGGAGGGGGGCTTGGATTTAGAGGGGTTAACAGGGTCAGGGTTAGGGTGAATATCACCTGCGAGGAGGATGGTAATAGGTTGGTGTATAGTGCTGAGGAGGTATTTAGACTGCTTAGTATGTAGCCTGAGGGTTGTTTGCTTTGAGGCCATGTAAGTTGTTTGAGCTAGAGTAGAGTGTTTATTGGTGGATTTGAGTATGAAGGGAAAGAGGAGGCTATTATTGAGGCTATATAGATAAGGGGCTAGAATTACAGAAGTGTGTGAGTGTTCTGAAATGAATGTATTTGTTATATAAAAATGGGGAGAATGATGGGCATAGAGAAAGCTAGTAAGATAAATAAGACAGGTTAAAGTTAGAAGGCATAATAGTAGGGTCAGTGCTGAAGAAAGTTTTATAGTCGTGGTATATAGGGGTGAGATGGTGTGGTTTGTAGCAGTGTAAACGAGGATAGTAGTGTGTTGAAGTGTAGAAGAGAATTAGCAGTGGAGGGGTGGGATATATATAATTATGGGTGGAGTTCTGAAGTACCAATTGTGTTGAAATGGTTGTGGGTGTGGTCTAGTGGCTATAAATGTATAAGTAGTGGATGCAGGCAGGAATTGGGGGCAGGGTAGGGGAGCGGAGTGAGCCTGCACATCGAACAGAGTGAGTAGAGCCAAGGAGAAGGAGGCAGAACAAGCCAGTGAAAAACTATCAGTGGAACAGGGAGTAAGCACAGAAGTAAGGAGGCACTAGGGGTCAAGGACTGGTTAAATACTTATATAGGAGTTAAAGCAGGTGAGTAGTAGTTACAGAAAAAATATTTTTTAACTGTAGCAAAAAACAGAATAGAAAAAAGAGGTAAATGCTGCCGCCTAGTGGTTTAAGTGAGAAATAGCAAGGGTTGTAATACAGAGCTACAGGAGCTGTCATCATCATCATCTTTCAGCTGTTCCCGTTAGGGGTCGCCACAGCGGATCATCTGTTTCCATTTCTTCCTGTCCTCTGCATCTTGCTGTGTCACACCAACCACCTGCATGTCCTCTCTCACCACATCCATAAACCTTATCTTAGGCCTTGCTCTTTATCTGTTACCTGGTAGCTTCATCCTTAGCATCTTTTTCCCAATATACTCAGCATCTCTCCTCAGCACATGTCCAAACTAACATAATCTTGCCTCTCTGGCTTTGTCTCCGAACTTTCCCAACCTGGCCTGACCCCCTAATATACTTATTCCTAATCCTGTCCACCCTCGTCACGCCCAGTGCAATTCTTAACATGTTTAACTCTGCCACATCCAGCTCTAACTCCTGCCTTTTTGTCAGTACCACTGTCTCCAACCCATATAACATAGCTGGTCTCACTACCCTCTTGTAGACCTTCCCTTTCACTCTTACTGGTATTCGTCTGTCAAAAATTACTCCTGACACTCTTCTCCACCCACTCCATCCTGCCTGTACTCTCTTCTTCACCTCTCTTCCACACTCACCATTACTCTGAACTATTGAACCCAAGTATTTAAACTCATCCACCTTCACCACCTCTACTCCTTGCATCCTCACCATTCCTTTATCCTCTCTCTCATTCACACACATATATTCTGTCTTAGTCCTGCTGGCCTTCATTCCTCTTCTCTCTAGAGCATATATCCATCCCCCCAGGGTCTCCTCCACCTGTTCCCTACTCTAACTACAGATCACAGTGTCATCTGCAATCATCATAGTCCACAGGGACTCCTATCTGATCTTGTCTGTCAACCTGCCCATCACCATTGCAAATAAGAAAGGGCTCAGAGCTGATTCTTGATGTAATCCCACCTCCACCTTAAATGCATCCATCACTCCCACTGCAGACCTCACTGCTGTCACACTACCCTCGTACGCATCCTGTACCACTCTTACATACTTCTCTGACACTCCCGACTTTCTCATACAATACCACAACTCCACTCTAGGCACCCTGTCATATGTTTTCTCTAAGTCTACAAAAACACAATGCAACTCCTTCTGACCTTCTCTGTACTTTTCCATCAACACTCTCAGTGCAAACATCGCATATGTAGTGCTCTTTCCCAGCATTAAACAATACTGCTGATCACTAATCATCACGTCCCTTCTTAACCTAGCTTCCACTACTCTTTCCCTTAACTTCATGCTGTGACTGATCAATTTAGTAGTTACTACAGCTCTGCACATCACCCTTATTCTTAAAAATCAGGAACAAAACACTTTTTCTCCATTCCTCAGGCATCCTCTCACTTTCCAATATTTCATTAAACAATCTGGTTAAAAACTCCACTGCCATTTCACCTAAACACCTCCATGCTTCCACAGGTATGCCATCTGGAACAACAGCCTTTCCATTCTTCATCCTCTTCATAGATATCCTTACTTCCTCCTTGCTAATCCATTGCACTTCATGATTCACTATCTGCACATCATCCAACCTTCTCTCCCTCTCATTCTCTTCATTCATCAACCCCTCAAAGTACTCTTTCCATCTGCTCAACACACTCTCCTCGCTGTATAATAGGGATACTTGGAGTCCAGGGTAGTCTGCTAGCATGCACTCAGTGGGATAATACAATTAAAGTACATTGAATGATATTTAGCACAGTAGAGTACATACACATTGTAGACAGGACTTGGGGTGAAACAGTAGTAACAGTAGGCACTTCAATTTCCCTTTAGGATGTTTTTGAAGAGGCGGGAAAGCTGGGGAATCACTTAGAAGAGTTGGAAACACCTGGGGATTTTAAACAATGCATAGCATGCTGTAAAGAAAGGAAATAGGATATGTTAGACAAGTTTGCAATCTATGGATAGCAAGAGGGAAGAATGGTTTGTAAAACTGATTCTAATAGACTATAGTTGGTTAGCCTAGAGATGTGTTTGTAGTGAGGGTAACCTAGAAGAGAGCTTGAGGTAAAGGTGAGATTAATTAAGGGGTAATTGCACAACAGTATTATGAAATCAATCATACAATGCAGTAAAACAGTCAGTATAACAAATCAGGCAGTGTCTTTGTATAACAAACATTCAGAAATGTGGAACGAGGTAGCATTCAGGTGCAAACAGTTAGCTTATGTAATCCTGCTCCAAAAAGCAGCACAGAAGGGTAATAACTGCAGTTTACCCAGAAGGTCCCTGAGGTACAATCAATTAGTAGTATGACACTGTAGTATGAGGTTCCAGGACTCAGGAACAGAGCATAGATAATTGTTATATCAGACTAGGGCAGCAGCTACATCTTGCACGCTCAGGTTCCATTGATGACTGCGAGCAGATAATACAGCCACTAATTTGTTTAACCTGATAGCATAGCTAAGCCAGTAGGTTAATATTACAAAAGTAGAAAAGGTCAGCATGTATTTCAGTCATGTAGGACTGTTGTACCAATCAGGCTCATCTTAGGAGCAGAGTCTTGCAATTTCTTAAATGTAATGAAATAGAGCAACAGCCAAGGAACACACAGCAGGGATTTATCACTGACACAGAGTTATCAGTAAAATTTTCTCAGAATTATACAGGGGATTCCGGTGCTGAGCCAACACAACAGCATTAGGATGCGACTAGGGCAGCTTGGTCAAGATCCACCGGGCCAATAAAAAGTGATAGAATCACAGACTACTTGTTATAGGGCTCGGAACCTTGCTTTTCTAATTATATTCCCCTTTTTAGACCACAAGGCAGGGGTTGGGCAGTAATTGGCAACACTGGAAGAAGTGCATACAATTTAGTGGTTAGACAATGGTACAGCCATTAGTTAATACATGTATTCACAGAAACCATTCTAATCAGCATTGGCCAGAGCTACAATGTGGGATACTGCAATTCGACCCTACCCTATCACTAGTTCACACAATTCAGCTTATTAATACCAGGAATTGCTAATGAACTTTAAAGTATGGCTCAGAACCAAGTCTAATACACACACATACGTGTTAACAGCATAAATATAGCAAAGGATAACTGATAGTAGTTGTTGCAGTTTAACAAATCAGTTTTTAAGATATTGTGAGTGTCAGACAACTGACTAATGATAACCCAAGACTCAGAGGCAAGTATACAATTAGTTTTGCAGTACTGAATCACCTCAGTCCAGAGACAATAGAGCTACCAAACAGATGACATGTTAGTATGTATCTCTTAACTCCTTTCATTTTAATGTCTGCTTTCTTTTCACACTTCTAGTCAGCTACTTTTAGAAGTGGAATATAATTTCATTTTGTGACCTGCTAGCACAGGACATGCAGGATGTTATATCTTGAACCAATTGATTCATGCCTTTAGTTGCTTTTCATATCCTTTTACATTTGCAAGAGAAATGCCCCCTAGGTAACACACATTTAATAGACCAAATGTGTTACTAGCAGGAAATTAAGTGAGATGAAAAATACATAACATCTTTAGGTTCATAGGTTAAGAGAGAGTCATAGGTGTGTACTAGGCTAATGGCCCTGTGACCTTTAGAAGCCTAGCCCACAGAAGTGCCCTGGCATTGTGCCACCCTTCGTTAGTTCCCAGTGCCTCTATCAAGTAGATCCACTGGAGTGATCCCCGGGGTGAACTTTCTAGTTCCCATCCACTCATCAAGATTTCTCTTGAAGAGGGCCAGTGAGGTGCTCTGCTTGACATGTATGGGAAGTCTATTCCAGAGCATGGGCAGTCTCTAGGTTATGAACCTGTCCCTCCAGCATGTTCTGTTGATTGTGTTAATGAGGTTGAGGTCTCTGGAGCATGTGGTGTGGAGGGACTAGGATTTTTTTAGATGTAGCATTTCTAACAGAGTTGGGTCAGACATGCTTTGTAAGTCAAGTAGAGATCGCCTCTCAGTTGATGATATAAGACAGAGAATAGCTGGAGTTTTTTGAATCTGTCCATGTAGGACATGCATTTAAGGCCTAGGATCCTCTTCATGAGTTACTTTTGTGGCCTTTCCAGCTGTTGCAGGTGTCTAGTGAGGTACATGCCAAATGGGGCATTATACTCTATGATTGGTCTAATGAGGGAAGAGTAGAGAGAAATGATGACCTCTTCCTACCTGGATGCAAAATCCTTGGTAATGAGATGTGCCACATAGAAGGACTTTCTGACCACAGTGGCAATGCGGTGGTCAAAGGAGAGGTTCCTGTCAACCTGTGTCCCCAGATCTCTTATAATGCCTTCAGTGTTCAGTGGGCTCCCATCGATGTGGTAATTAGTGGGAATTGAGAATTTTCCCAAAGGGGATGACAACACATTTTTTGGCATTAAGCTTAAGGCCATGGTTTCAACACCAGTCATTGGTCTCAGTCAGGCCTTTCTGTAGGATATCTGCATCACTTGGGGAGTTAATAATGGCTCACAGCTTGCAGTCGTCTATGAATTTGGTCAGCCAGAGTCCCTCTGTGTTAGCCCGGACATTTGAGAAGTAGGTGCCAAACAGGAGAGGACCCAGGACCGATCCCTGTGGGACTCCACTGGTGACTGGTCTGCTGTCTAACTTGGAGTCCGCTACTTTCACACTGTGTGTTCTACCTGTGAGCCAGTTTGCAACCCACCTAATGATATAGGGGTTGATGCCTAGTTTGGAGAGTTTATCAATAATTCCTGAGTGAGTAATGGTATCAAAGGCATTGGCCAAATCGAGGTAGGCTGTATGAACTGCCTTACCTTCATCCACTGCTCTGGTGACTGACTCAAAAAAGTCAACCAGATTGAGCAGGCATGATCTACCTTTCACAAAACCAAATTGCGTGGGATCAACAGTTTGGAGAGTCCCTATATCCTTGTTAATTAAGTTCATGATGTTGCGCTCCATAGCCTTGCATTTCAGACTCATCAGGCTAATGGGGTGATAATTTCCAGGGTCTGTAGTTGCTCCTCCTTTATGGAGAGGGATGACTGTAGCAGTGTGCCATTCGGTAGGGGCAAAGCCTGAGGTGAGGCTGTGAGTGAACAGAGCATACAGATGTGGTGCCAGTTCACTTTGTAATTCATGTAGAATACAGCCAGGGATATTGTCAGGTCCCATGGAAGCTGTATTCTTGGACTTAGGCAATGCAGCTTTAACCTGTGCTGCAGTAATGCACGGTGCCTGGCATTCTTCCGGCATTGAGAGTGGTCCCTTGAGGGGGGGGTAAAGTTGTCACTGAATCTGTCGGCCAGTATGTTGACAATATCTGTTGGTTCAGTATAGGAGGTACCACTGTGCAGTAACTCAGAGAAAATCTGGGTATTGCCATAGAGATTCTTGATATAACTAAAGAAGGCTTTGTGGTTGTTTCTAGTGTCTGCCACAATTCTACCTTCATAGCTGGTTTTGGAGGTTTTGATGAAGGATCTCAACTTTTTGTTGAGGCTAATAAGATAATTTTTCCAGTCTTGGGACTTCACCTTTTTCTGCAACAGTTTCTTCCTTTTGTTGGAGAGTTTATTAATGGCAGGGGACTACCAGACTGGCTTCCTTTTTTTGGAGGAGAGCATCTTGGTTCTGTTGGGTATGGCTAGTCCCATGCATTTATGTATGTGTTCGTACAGTGCATTGGTCTATGATTCAGCAGTCATGCATCTATTTTCCATTGGCATGGGTGCTGTGAAATTAGCCACCTCTGTTTTTAGGAGTCCAAAGTCAGCTTTGGAGAAGTTTTTCATGGTGGTCACCTTTGCGGGGTGTGTGGATGAGATGTGGATTTCCATGTTGATTAGTTTGTGGTCAGATCTAACCAGAGAGGAATTGACTATTGGTGTAGAGCAAGGTTGTCCATGTTAGTTATAACCAGGTCAAGGATGTTGCTTCCTCTAGTGGGGGTAAGAATGAGCTGGTCCAGGGCATTGGAAATGACGAATTCCAGGAAGCGTTGGGCCAGTGCATTGGTGCTTGAGTAGTTTTCCCAGTGGATGGAGGGGTAGTTGAATTAATCTAGTATGAGAGTGTTGGGTTGAACCTTGATAGATTCCAGGGTGCTTTGGAATGTTGTGTGAGAGTCTAGGGACATGGTTGGGGACCTATAGCAGGCTATGACCTGGATCGCAGTCTTACCCAATGTTAGTTGTACCTTAAGTATCTCAGATGCATTATGCTGGGCTACTAGTCTAGAGGTGTGCATATCCTTTATGAATATGGAGACACCATCATCTTTGGAGCTTTGGTCCATGTTTCGGGGCTGAAAGGTGTGAAATGAGTTATAGCCTGGTAGTGCAGGGATACTTTCTGCTGCTTTAAACCAGGTATCCATTACAGCACAAATGTCGATGTTCTCCATTTTGAGGAATGCCTCGAGTGAGTGCATCTTGAGATTTAGACTTCTAGTGTTTAAATCAGTTTTCCATATCCTGGCACCAGCTCTGACACACCATTAAGCTACCAACTCACTGCCCATGTAGTCAGCCTTTAGAATGCATTGCAAACAGTTTTAGTCTGTCCTCCACTGCTGTATCAGTCTTTAGATCATCATCAAACAGTTTGACCCTGCTCTCTATTCCTTTGTATTCACATGAAAGAGCATTGGACCCAGGACAGACCACATACAGTACAATATCAGTCATATTCTTTATTCTTGACATTCTCTGTCTCTTCTTCTCTGTATTCGACCCATCAACCATGTTGCACTGTAGCTTTTCTGTTTTTGTTCTCATACTACGCTTTCCAGTTTTCCTGTCAGACATTTATTCTGCACTGAATCAAAGGTTACAGCAAAATCCAGATAAGCCATGATTCCCGGAACTTCCCTCTCAAATTGACATGCAACTTACCATAAAACTCAATCCTGTTTGTCTGACAAATCCTACTGTTCATGAACCATGTTGATTGCAGTCCTGAAGATTATTGTTTTTAAACCATCAGCCTTTCACTCAAGATTCTCCCCATATATTTACATACATCTGCTGCTAGACTAACAGACTTTTAATTCCCTGATATTTCCTGTTGTCCCTTCCATATGTGTAGAAAGTCACCACATTTTCCTTCCTCAAGTTCTCAGCTGCTTCTGTATTATACAGTGATCTGCTGATTATTTCTGTCAGGGTTTCTGCCATCACACAGTACAGGTTTTTGAGGGTTGTAGGCGGTACTGCCTCTGGTCTTTATGTTTTGTTTTCCTTAAGTGTAGTCAGCTACTCACTTACTTCTCCCATCTCTGTCCTGGTGTCCATGTTCTGCCTTACCTCTCTGTGAGCATGACTCTTATCATTGCTTTCCAGTGTAAAGAATGAGACAAGTTATTTATTAAGTGCAATTGTTTCCCCCAGGTTTCTGTAATCATGTTTCTATATTTGTTCAGATAGTCAGGTCTGTCACTGACTTCCTCCTTTTTGCTCTGCACCTATAGAGGGCCTTGTTCATCATATTCAGGTCTGATACTAACTCTCTCAACTTGTGCCTTTGTTGCCCTCATCTATTATGCTGCTCTTATGCTCCTTGTTCGTTGCTTCCTACAACTTCCACCACCTCCTTCTTTACTCTTCCTGTAAGCCCTAGCTTTTCTTGTAATTACTATCCTCACATTACCACGTAGCCACTAAAACCTTCTCTTTTATCTTTTGCCATCTTCACAAACCAATTTTCCTAGCTGTAACTATTCCATCCTAACTCATATAAATGGCTTCTCCTCAAGCTCAGCATAATGCAATGTTCTGAAACCCTCTACCATTATCACCACCTTTGTATTCTTACCCTTCTTCAAACTCTCATCCTTAAAGTAGCATGATTGCTGATGCCTATTCTTACATTCACATATACAGCCATGATACTGTTAGAAGCACATCCAGAATTCTGTCCATTCTGGAGCAGTCCAGTGTCAGTGGGTTGAACCTCTTATAATCCAAGACCTCATTAAGGTCCTGCTGTGTCTCTGCCCTGAAACTCTGAATCCACAATTCCGATTCTGTCAGATTCAGGCCTCCCAGAAGAATTGTCCTTTCCCTTCCAGCCCAGCGCTTTGGTGTGTCTTGATCTCAGTATACCATATAGTTAATATAGCACTAGTCCTATTACTTTTCCTAAACTGCATGGCCACTTTCACTAGATACTTTCACTAGGTCCTGTCCTTACTTCCTACCTTGTCCCTTCCTCCTAACTGATCACATGTTTGAGGTCCTTCTTTATGAAGAATGCAGTCTATCTTGATGTCTCCCAATTTTCTTTTACTCACCTGCAACTTAGGCCCAGAAACCTCTATGTCTTTGTGAAAGCTGCCAGGCCAGCTAGCTAGAATTCTATAAATAAGTCTATGTCATTGTAAATATTAATATGATCCATAGGCTTGTCTACAAATGTAAATAAACTGTATGTTAAAAAGAGCAGAAATGTGTATAAACTACATGCCTATGCAAATGTATGTCTTGATGGTAAAGGCTAGAATATAGAGAGTTTACTTACAAACTCTTAGAAAATAAGTGAAATTGTTTATGACCCTGTTATCTCTGTGTCTAGAGCTGTAGGCTTTCCTATTGTCTGGAAACAGAGGCAATTGCAGGTTTCAAATGTAGAGGTGTTTAAAAGTTTTACTATTTCTAGTTACAGGCAAGCTTCTAAGAGATAAGTATTCTTGACACTGAGATGTTATATTTTAAGTTCCTGCTGGGCTGGAAACTAAAAGCAGAATTGACAAGAATGATGTAATCTGAGATGACCCAGTAGAACAGTTTGTGATTAATTTAAGAACTATCTCAGAAAGAAAGTCTGTGCATTTTGTATCTTGTCTTGGATCTGAATACATGCCACTCACCATCATCTGTATTTGCTTTACTCTGTAAGTTATTTAGGTACAGTGATTTATCTTAGAGATATATAGAAATACAGTAAGATTAGTCTAGAAGTATTCTGCATTTATGTGAGACTGTTCTGCAATGTTGTTTTAAAGTATTTCCTGTGATTCTGAATTCTATTGTCACTGTGTTGAGTTATTGAATATTGTCTTGTTCTTTTATTATTTATTATTAAATATATTTAAACCTTTTAATTGTGGCTGGTTTTGTTAGAGATATTTAAGCTCTTAAATTAGTTGCATATGTATTTGGTGATACTGTACAAGCCACTCCTAAATAGCCTTCAAGTCTTAGTCACACTTACCATTTGGTTAATTGTAACATTACACAGTACAATAGGGCACCCTTTGACAAGGGCCTTTAATAGCTGATAAGGGTGGTTGGTGGCAGGTGGTACTACCGTATAGTCTGGGCAGAAGGAGGCATAGCTAGTGAACCTGTGCCAACCTTCCCCAGGAGTGTCTGTGTGTTTGTATATAAACCAAATCTCAAAACGTGTTTGTGTCAGCTACTTGGGCCAGGACATGAAGCACTGGTTGAACAGAGAGGGTGCTGGAGGTTTTGGCTTGACCACTTGGCTGAGATCCTAACCCTATAGCTGTGCCAGTGGGGAGTCATATTGGGGATCTGGAGAGAGAGAGAGAAACCAGCCCCAGACTGACTGTGATCTCTGTGTGTTCTTATGGGAAATTGTACTTTACTGAGTGTATACCTATCATCCTCCCAATGTGCACATCCCTCACCAGTGTTAGTAGTGAGGATTGAGGCTCCTTGATTATTGGGCCAGTGCAGAAGCATCACCGTCTCCATCACTATATTCACTGGCACATGGATCTTTGATGCCAACAATTTTCACCCTCCTGTCCTGTATCACTTCTTACAGGACCCCAGCATCCAACCTAGACTCCTTGTAGCAAGTACTAATAATTCACAGCTCTTTTTTGTTTTTCTGCTACATATTTCTGTATATTGCTTCAATGTCAGCTCCTCTTCCAGGTCTGTTTCAACTATTCCTTCTATCTTATTTTTTTATTTTATTTATTCATTTATTGGCATTTGATTACTGGGAAAGTCTGACTGGATAGAAGTCCATTTTCAGTGGAAGCCCGGGGAGAAAAGTTCCAGACTATTACAAATCATTTTAAGAACAATAATTTTACAATCTTCAAAAATAAAATGTTTTAAAACCATCTGTAGTTTAAATATTGGTTAAGTATTGATACAAGTTATATGACAATCATTTAATATTTACAGAAATTTTAGACAGTTTATAGATAAATTAAGGGTAAGTTAGTCTAATAAAAACAGGAATTGCAATTTGTAGTGAGGGAAAAACAGGCTTATGATATATCCAGAGAGAAAGTCAGGGAAGAGAATTAGATAGAAGGAAGTGAAGAAGGGAGAGTAAGGCGGTATAAGGAATGAAAAGGTACTTGTTCACATTAAGGGATATAGTTTATTTTAGTTTTGAGCAAGAACAGGGCCAGATTTTAGCTAGGACATCCTTTAGGGTGGTTTGAAAGATGGGAGGGATGGTACTTACCTGATGGATACAGGTAAGGAGTTCCAGGGCTTAGCAACCTTGTACGAGTACAGACAATGCCCAGCATTGTAGACAGAGAGTAGTTTTTGATCAGTGGATTGCAATGACAGACTAGGTCTCCTTAGTCTGAGGATACAGTTATTGAGATTTACCTTTTCATTCCAGGTCAAAGCATCTTGACTCATTAAGCCTAAGCTGAGAGAGTAGCTTCACAATCATCTGGTCTGTCCTGTCTCTTTTGCTTAAAGTTCAGATTTTGTTGACTGAGCATATCATCACCAAATCCCCTCTCTCTTTCCTCATGCCCACACACATCTCATTCACCTCCCTTGATATGCATTCAACCCCCTCCCACTTTAACATTTTTCCTTCAGTTTTACCATTCCACCACTTCTCACTGTCATTGGTGACTGTTTCCTGAGTTGTACTTATTATCTTTGCAACATCTCCTGTATTTGTCATGCAGTCCTCCTCATCTATTCTGTCTCCTTCATTTTCTGCACTTCCTATTTAGTTGAATGCTCATTCCTGATCATTTCTCTTCTGGTTATATTGTGATGTTGGATCATTTCTGCCCAATTATCCTTCATCACTTGTTATTGATTTCTGTTCCTGTCCTATCTTCTTGGCTTCCATTTGTCTTTCCTCTCCTTCTTGGTTACATCTTTCACTTTCTCCTTTTACCTTACCCCATAATCCAACATTACCTACAGTTACCATACATCTTCTGCTCATGTTTATCTGTACTCTGCCTTTCTTCCTTACCTTTTTCCACCTCATCCTTCATCTGGATTCTTGTCACCTCATACTATGCAGTCCTGTTCTATCCTTTCTTACCTGACTAGCTAATCCATTGCTATCTCTAGCTCCCATATTCTCCCTTGAAGCGTCTCATTTTTTTTTTTTGTGCCAGGCCTACAACCTTTATACAAAGCTTATTGAGGCAGGCTGCTACCATGTACCAGAGAACCTATCAAATTTCACTTCCCCACCTCAGATCTCATCTTTGCTGTTATTTTCTCCATGCTGACCTATTTAAGGATCTATAATTTCTTTTTGTTATTCTTGTTGTTTTTTTATTATTTATATAGATATAGCTATACCTTTATTTTTAGGTCTTCTTACCCTAGATGCTCTCATTGACCTAACAGCACATCCCTCAATCATGAAACAATTTTTATGTCTCCTTAAGACTCCTGAATTGCAATTCTGCTCCACTTTACCTTTACTTCATTCTTTTTTGTAAATAGCAGACATTATATTTTTAGTAATTTCATATTGTCCCACTGAAACACTTTAGTTCAGCTTTGCTCACATTTTATTTCAGTTGTTGTTGCTCGTCTAGTCAGGATACATTAGATGAGACTTTGTGGGTTCTGTTCATGCAGCTTTATTATGTACAAACACATCAGGATTGAGGCTTACTAACTTTAATTTAGGTCACCTTATACACAACTAGTTATTACACTCATACATGCTCACTCTCAGGCTGCACTCTCAAAATGGCACCGAGATCAACACGTTGTTGGTATTTATATATACGTTCAGTCCTTGACATGCTTCTTAAAGATACAGCACATACGCTCTGTTCTACAGTTTTGGTATCTTTTTATCTGCTGTTATTTATCATGCTGTATCAACAACATAATGATAAAGAATCTCAATTCTGCATTAAGAAAGGAATAAGCAACATGAGATACCAGGTAGGACAGATCAAAGGTAAAGAGAAAATAAGTGAAACAGAAGAGAGACACATTGGCTTCATAACCCAAACAATTGTTGGTTCATCATAAAAAAGTGTGGTGGATAGCGTATACAGAAAGAAAAAAAGAAAAGATGGAAAACAGGATGAACAAAATAGTTACAAAAATGAATAAGAAACAGAAAAAAGACAATAACACAACAGAGAGAAGAAACATCTGTGCATCTAATGTTGGATTGAACTTCAACCAATCTGATGGAGTAGTGGAAAAGAAGTGGTGTCATTAAAATGAGAAAGTATGAGTCAAGTAGCTAGTAAAAACCATGTCAGTAAACCCTTGTTGCCTTCAAAAAGTTATGTCACACAAGATTCATGGATGACAGGCAGTAAATGTTCCTGTCCTGATTCAGGTTTTGAAATTCATTGCTAGGTCAGATGACTGTTTTGGTTAGTAAAGCTAAACATTAAATAGTGCATCATATTCCACAGGTAATCTTACTGCTCATTTAATATTGAAACTAACTAGAAAATATGTTTTAGATTAAAAATATTTTGTTAGTTTTTAGATATGCAAGGACAGAAACATTGTTGCTTAGTAGTTTTATTTTCTTGGTTTAATTTATTTTATTTATTTTACATTTGTTGACTGGGTTTGTCTGACTGAGCTAAGTAACCCTTTTTCATCGGAGGCCCAGGAAGAAAAGCTCCACATGTTCTACAGATTATAATTTACAAAAATAAGTTAACAAACAACAACTGGTTTAAAGAAAATATTCAAAGCAACATAGACATAAAAAACAAGGATTTACTAGAGTAAACTAATCATTATGTCTGTCAGATTTAGAATCTTACATCATTCAGAAGGACTAACAATAGTTTTGTCACCAGATGTAAAATCTTACATAATCTTACATAATTCAGATAAGAATTATGTAATGTGCTTAGGATGGAGAAGTTAATGTGAGACAAGGTCTAGAGAGTTAGAGAAGGTTACATAGGTTGGGAGCAGATAGAGTTGTGCAGTAGGGTTGATAAGCTGTTTAAGGGGGTGGGTACAGAGGCAGGTCCATTGGCTTAACAGGTATTCTTTAGGGGCTAGCTTGAATTGACTAAGTTGCTTGAGTGACCTGATCTCTAGTGGGAGTTTGTTCCATGCCTTGGAAGGATTATAAATATAGAGACTACATCCTTTCTTAGTTTTAGGTTTGTGGATTTGTAACAGATCTAGGTTAGAGTTCTGGAGCAATCTAGCAAGTGAATAGTGGGAGATGACAGATGATAGGGTAGGACAGTAAGAAGGCTGATAAAGGATAGAGTGGATGATCTAGAGTTCAGGCAGAAGAGGTTGGTGAGGTAGTTCAAGCCAGTTAAGGTGTTTGAATGAGAGACAGTGATGTGACTTGTAAGTTTGATGTGTTGCAAATTTGGCTATCTTGTTCTAGGTAGATTCAAGTTTAGTAAGGAGTGTGGAGTTGAGGCAAGTAAGAATTTGAGAGCCATATAACAGACTGGGTAGGAGGTAGGCATAAGAGAGAGTTACTTTAGCTTCACTGATGAGAAACACTTTGTTGCAGTAGAGGAGCCCTAGTTTCTGATGAGTAGATTGAATTTAAGTTGGTCGTCAATGATGACACCAAGAAGTTTAGTGCTAGTTTCCACCTAACTGTGTGTGTTATTGAGGGACAGGATTGTGAAAGTGGATTTAATGTGGTTGTAGTTTTTAGGAAGAAAAAGCAGTAGCTTAGTTTTTTGGGGGTTAAAGATAAGCTGGTTATCAGAGAGCCAGTTTCTACTGAGTTAAAGGAAGTCTGTGTTGTAGAGATGCATTCAGAGTGAAAGTCAGCAATAGTGATGACAGCAGAGTAATCAGCATATTGGACCAGTTATGACTGAGGACAGGAAGAATAAAGACGATTAGTGAAGATGTTGAAAAGTAGTGGACCAAGGATGGAATCCTGAGAGACACCCATTTTAACTATAAAATTAATATTTAAAAATACTATGATTTAACCTGCTTTATATGAATAGCTACTTTACTGCTTATATAAAAGCAGACTACCATTGAGCAGGTAAGCTATTTTATGTGAAATAAAATAGTTATGCTACACAATAAACATCTGCTAAGACCAGAGTGATGTTAAAATGAACCATTTAATTATAAATGTTAGCAGGAATGCATAAAATGCACTAGTGAGCATTAATGGACAAATATAGAGAATATGATTAAGCTTAGTGACTTTCTTATTTAAAAAAAACAACACAAAGTGAATGCACTGTACCATGGAAAACTTGAATAAATCCAGTACCACAGAATAGAATAATGCATTAAGTGCTTTTGCCCATCACTTGGGCTTCATCATAATGTAATAAAACCATACTGAGAAACTTGAAAGAATACTTGTACAAAAAGCCCTCCAAAATTCCATTGGATAACAAGTAAATTGATTTGCTGAATTGGAAAGCAATTAGTATTTTAAAATCCAAGTGAATAAAACCCAGTGACACCAACAATATAAAGTGAACCGGAGCAATGAATCCTATAAAAAGTCAACCTAAAACAAAAATAAACAAGCACCCAATAATAATAAACCCCTGAATGGTACCAATCCAAATCTGCACCAGAATTAGTTATTCACTGAATATACTGTTGTTGAAAATTACAAAAATAAGGAAGATTTTAGACACAACACACATACAATGGACACCATGTCATTCAGACCATGGCCGTTCATGGAGTCTAATTTTAGTTGCCATTTAAGCTCCATCCATTCTAAGACATCTTTCCTAGGACCCCCAATGGGCTATGTTTTCAATGCTGGCCAGTACATAAAACTTAAAGGAGTGGGACATACTGTCTTTTATATGCTTAAAGAGGGGATTGTCATACATATTTTGGTATGTTATAATCTTTAAAGATCTTTCCATGTCCATTGCAAGATTGACATTGGGAACTTAAACCACCCTGTTGCTGTAACAGTAATATTTCTGCTTCAAGGAGACTTTTCCATTGTTCACTATATCAAATACTGCTCCTGTTTTATTCTTGGTCACTTTTTATTTAAGCAAGCGCACTTCCAATTTAGCAAAATTGCCTCAAGTAACATTATAATTTTAAGCTTTGGACCACACATTGCAAAATGTTTTATGTACTTCATTTAAGAGAAAGTGGGATTTATTCATATTTTCATATTTTGTTGTTTTCAAATTCTGAAATAAAGTACAAAAAGACTGTAACCTGACTCCATAGAGGGGTTGGCACCCTCACTGTGCTCCCGACAATCAGAGTTTGTCTAAAAGCTCAGGCATTGGATGAGGAAAGGGGGGGTAAGTGGATGTGTTTAATGCCTGCTAACTCATCCAGAGAAGAGGGTGTGTGCTTTGTCTTTGCAAATGGGAATCTCCCAGTGGAGGTGAGCAAGTAAATCCCTATGACTAAGTACACTAGTGTTTATTTCGGGTCTACTTTATGTGCTCGAAACACGAAAAAACAAAATCCAAATAGCGCAACTCATAAAGAGCGAACCACATATATGTTGAACGTACTAAAGCGCAAAATTTAAAACCTCGAACCGTCATAGTCAGCCAACCCACCACCCGCAACACACTACCTACCCAAACACAATAAAAAAAAAAACATACATACACTAACCAAAACCCTACTTCTAACCCTAAATTAAAACACCAAAACCCTACTGCTAACCCTACACTAAACCCCACATACACAACTGTCTATGCACTATCCTTAACCCCTCCCTAACCCTAAGGTCCGTAACTATCGCACACTTGCCTTACGGAGCTATACTGCAGATGGGCCAACTATGTGAAGTCAATATTTCCACTTTTGCAGTTTCATTCGTTCGACGTATTCACGGTTCGCTCTTTATGTGTCATGCTATTTGGATTCAGGTTTTTCAGCTTTCAAGTGCATAAAGTAGACCCGTTTATTTCATAGTAGATGGCTTGGAATAATTACATCATCATGTACTGTGATGCACAATGCTACATGCAAGCTCCACTTTAGTTAGGATTTCCTTAGCCCACATACCTAAAATCCCCACTACTGACTCCATATTTGATACCTGCCTCCTGACCTTCACCTTGAATGTGGATGGCAATATTAAAAAGGAGATGCTCAAGGCATACCTTTCATGAATGGAGTAGAAGGACGGAGGGCATCTTTCATAAAGAATATGTAAGGATTTTGCTACTCAACAGAAGTGTGAATGAATAGGATAGATGGGGAAAGACAGACGATCAACAGAAGATGAAGGATAGGGGTAAAACATAAATAATTAAATACATTTAAAAATAAAAGGTCGGACAAGGTTGGGGAGACACTTCTTTCTTCCATTTTTCTTCTTGCAATTAAATGAGATAAAGAGAAGAAGAGAAGATGTTTTCCCAAGGAGAGAGTGTTGCAGTCTGAAAGCTGTGGTGTTGTTTACAGACAATGCCACTATTTATATCTACCAGAGCCAGTCAAGAAAAAAATTTGGTTAGGAAAATTTGTTGTCACTTTTGTTGATTTATAGATAATTTTACTTATAAAGCTTTGTTTTTAATCTTTTGACCTAATTCCATGCATTCAGGTAAAGTAACTGAAAGTGTGTTGCAAGACGATGGAAAAACTGTTGCAACAATGAACACTGCTTTGTTCTTATTGCATTACCAAAGGCATAAAAACTTGTATCACTGCAAAAGAATTGACATGTAACATTATTATTTTTACTACATTATTATCTAAATTTTATTATTTTGATGGTTATGTATCATTAGTTTGAATGCCTGAAAATCTTCAAATTCATTCCATGATCCAGAACTTAGCCAGGAAAACTGCACTGGATTACACTACCTGGAAATGTTTATTTTATATATGTTTTCACTACCTAAATGCAAATGTAACAACATCTTGCTCATGAAAACAGCTAGGTTCAGATTCCAGAGGACTTGTGTATCATTACAGAGAACCTCCCCTGTCCAGCATTGTTAATCCATACCTAGTATACTGATCCATCTTTGGTATGACATTGAGCCAGGAGGGTGTAATCCAAATAGGAGAAACTAGGTACCATGCCAGAACTATATAGCTATGCAAGAAATGCTACACTACAGTGGGGTACAGAAATATGATAAATTAATGTGTCCCATTACCTATGTATAGTACAGTCAGAGATGGTCTGAGGACATGGCATAGTCCATGATTATGCATGAGTGCACTCAACTCCTGAACACCACATATGTCAGTACTGGTATTGTAGGCACATAGTCTGACTGCACTACCTGTTTCAATACAAGTGGAGCTGCTGGTCTACTGTGATAGTTGTCACTACAATGCCACTTCTAGGCTGGCCATAATGCTGCATTTATGTCAGGGAAAACTCTGTCATGCATGCCTTATAAGGTATAACATAGCCTGCCGTGCAGCTATGATATATGGTATAGTTTGCATAATTAAAAAAAAATTGTTTTGAGCCATCCCCAATGTATGAAGAGACAGCTCTCTCAGGCACTCTACTCCACAAGGTGGTGATTCCTGGTCAGCCACCTCAACCATTTTATACCTGTAGATTAGGTCCATCTTTATGTTAGTATTGGTACTGCAGGCTACAGATCATGGCAACATGTATTACCTGCAGTACCAGTACTAACATATAGGCAAAGCAACATACCTATGCCTATATTATAAAGACATATTAATTTGAATGGGACTAACTTTTTTTCTAAGAATTGATCTACCAATGGTATTGCTGGCCATAATGTTTTATGGAAAAGTAAAATGCAAAGGAACTGGTTCCGTAAGAATTTCTATTTATTAACAAAAATACATATTTGACTTTTTAACTTATTTTGAATTTGCAAACCATGGTAGAGCACTGATCCCATTGGACCTATTTCAATCTCAGCCTGAGGGTAAACACAATATATATATGACAACCTGTACGGAGTAAATGACAAAACACAGTATTTGCATGCATTATATACAGAATAAATGTCAAAGGTGACTTGGGGGTGTAAAGACAACTCCTGCCCAAGAAACCAACAGACTGGAGCCAAACCTGCAAATGGGTGGACCTACTCTCCCCAGGAGAAAACTGGGTCTCTACATTTAAATTTGCATCCCACACATTCTAATTTCTTCCTCCTGCCCAAGAAATGAACAGACCAGAGCCAAATCTGCAAACGGGTGGACGTACTCTCCCCAGGAGAAAAGCTGGGTCTCTACATTTAAATTTGCATCCTGCACATTCTAATTTCTCCCCCTGCCCAAGAAACCAACAGACTGGAGCCAAACTTGCAAACTGGTGGACCTACTCTCCTCAGGAGAAAAGCTGGGTTTGTACTTTTAAATTTGCATGTAAGCTCCTGTGGGATTTTGTAAATTATAATGTCCAAATTTTAAGTAGAAAATCAGTAGCTTTCTGGTTAAAATATAAATGAGCCCCCAACAGCGTGCACATTTGCAGGGATAGCCCCATCTCCCAAACTGCTGTATTTCCATAAAGTCACCAGTAGGTGGAAGCAAAGCTCCATAAACCCCGACCCTATCTCCTGATCCTAAGCCAACTCAAGACATCCTGCTGCCCACTAGCCTTACAGTGCCCTCAGCCACATCTAGCATTCCCTCCTTTAAAGAATCAAAGCAGAAATATTATAATTTCAGTGGTTCTAACCACTTTCTGCTTTCAAATTACTAAAATCATGGGCAAACAGCTGCCTCCATTAACTAGCAGTGTCCTACACTCACTGATAATTTTTTTGGCGTTCACCTCTGCAGGGGTCGCTACCTGCTCCGTCCGCCCTTCGGATTTGCTCAGCTCCCCTACACTGCCCCCAAATCTCACCCACCTGCACTATCTATACTTTTTTCCAATGGCTAACTCCTCCCCACACAACTCCCCTCCAATCAAACCACACATACCAAACCCCACCAACACATCAACTTAACCTCCACCCCTACTAAAATGCTCTTCAACCCTCCTCTCTCGATAACCCTATTTACCCTCCTAATCTCTCTCTTCAGTCTGACCTATCTCACACATTTTCCTAACCTTTGCCATAACTCTCACATGCACTCCACTACACCATTCCAACAACATCATGTCCCACCCTACTCATCCATTTCCCATGAACTCTTTGTCTCTAACTCTACCTATCTTTTCAAACCTAAACATCTCCCATCCCAACACCCCCTGTACACCACTCTTAAATTTAATTCCAGAAAATCACCTTTCTCACAATGCCCTAACTTCTCTTACCCAACACACTGCCTCACCCTTCTTCTACATATTCCTATATTCATACACATTCCCTATAGCTGTATTGTACTCCTGCCTGTGCAATCTAACAACCTACTGCAGACCCCACTCAACCTGCTCTTTCCAGTCCATCACCACCCCCCTAAGTCCTGGTGCCCCTCTACTGCAGTTTCAGATCTGTCCACTAAATGGCAGCATCTACATATTTTTGAATTTCCCACTCTAGTCTAAATAAGTTACTTAATATTTGTCTGTCCTAGTTTAGCCCTATTGCCCTTACCTAACCTCTGTCAATCTCCCTGCCTGCCTCCTAGTCTCAATTAGCAAATTAGGGCCTCACCTCTGTGCCTTTCTTACCTTGTGCTTGCTATCCATCTTACTGATTGTTCCTCGCTGACTTGCTCTTCCATCTGCTTGGCTCTACCCGCTCCGTTCTCCCTGCGGGCTAACTCCGCTCCCCTTCCCTGCCCCCATTTCCCACATGCCCCAAGCACCTCTATTCTTATAGCTAATACACCACACCCACTTCCTTTCACACCCAATCAACTAATCCCTAAGCTGAATCAAGCCACCTCTCCTTGTTCAACACTTTACTACAACTCCACCCCCTTGACACCACCACAAGTATCTCACAAGTCCACCCCAACCTGATATTCAATACAGACACCATGCCTACCAAACCTGCCACATTATCAACCGAACTACTAATACTTATTAGCATATCCTACTTAAACTATTTCACCAGGCCTCTGTATGTCAATCACTCTCCTCCATTTCATACTACTACCTCAATCCAAATACAGCATGCACACTCCCAAACTTATATATCCCCTAACCTCTTCTTCCTCAACAATACTATGCTCTTCCCCTATAGATTCGTATAATACCTCTATCTCAAATCTTATAACCCACAAACTTTAAATTAAGCAATTCAAATACTTACTCTCCCACAACAGACATTTAACCTCTATTCTTCTCTCTGGTGACATACACCCAAACCCCGGCCCCTCTCCTTCACACAATTCTACCTCCCCATCCCACCCACACTACTTAGCAGGTAGATCTCTCTACCTCACATCTCTTAATGCCCAAAGCATCTGCAACAAAATCCCTAACCTCCACGCCTGGCTTCTCTACAATCAACCAGATAGTCTATCCATTTCTGAAACCTGGTTGAAACCCCACATCAAAGACTCAGAACTTATTCCACCCAACTACCGTATTATTAGAAAAGATAGAACATGTAAGAAAGGGGGAGGTGTCGCTCTCCTTTACTCCTCATTCCTCCTAGTGACCCCCTACTCCAAACCTATCCCTACATTTGGTAATGCCGAAATAATCCCAGCCCTTCTGCACATAAATAAACATAAACTCATCTGTATAGTCACTCTCTATATTCCCCCAGGAGATAATGTCCACATCCTCGAGGACATTCTCTCCTGGTTCTCTACTAACATTACTAATGAAACTATTATCCTAGGTGATGTTAACACTAACTGGACCACAATTCAATCTCCAAACACCTCCCTAGCTATAAATCGATATAACTTCACTCAGCTTACTACCTCAACAACTAGACCATCCAAAGACTTCCGCCATGGGAGCACCTTAGATTGTATTCTTGTTTCACATCCTCACTATATCACTGACAGTGGCACCCTTCCCAACCTACTAGGTGACCATTTTCCCATTTTTGTCCATCGTCTTCCCTCCTCCCTACATCTAATCCATACCTATACCTCTACGCGGTGCCTGAAAAACTTTAACCCAGATGAATTCTCAAATGCACTAAAAAGAGTAAACTGGAACCCACTAAAATCTTTATCCCTTGATAATGCCATTTCCTACTTCAATACAACCTTCTTAGACTTGCTAAACTCCTTTGCCCTCTTGAAAACAAAATGCACAAAAAGCAACCCTGTCCCATGGTTAAATAAGATTACTTTGCTCATCATGCGACTCCGAGATAAAGCTTGGAAACGCTACCATAAAACTAAAACTACCACCACCCTAAATGAATACAAAATACTTCACAACAAAGTAAATAAACTTATTATCTTACACCACAAATCCTATTTTTCAGCACTCCAAACCAACCACAAAGCTAACCCTAAAAAGTTCTGGGATGGAATCTCTTCTCTCCTTAACCCAGGTAAAAAAGAAAACCCCTGCCCTGACCCTAATGCCTCCCACCTGAATTTAGCATCCCAATTTAATTATTTTTTTCTTGACTCCATAGCCAAACTAACATCATCCTTTACTAACAACACTGCTTCCCCACTCTCACAACCACACCCACACATTCCTCCTGCCCCTAGTAAGTCCTGCCCCAACCTCCTCCCTTCTCCATGAATCATATCCCCATATGTACTATAAAAAACTACTCCAAAAAATGAAAGCATGTTCTAATGATCCTGATGAGCTACCCTCCTACTTCCTCAAAATCACAGCAGAAGCCATCGCCCTCCCTATCTGTATTCTAATCAATAGATCAATTTCTGAATGCTATGTTCCCCAACTGTGGAAAAAGGCCTTTATTATTCCACTCCATAAAGGTGACAACAACAATGATATCCCAAATTTCAGACCAATTGCTATCTTATCTCCTGTTTCTAAACTTCTTGAAAAATGTATCCACCTTCAACTTCTATCCTATCTCTTAAATAACAACCTTCTCACTCCCACTCAGCATGGATTCTGACCAGGCCTTAGTACCTCCACTGCTCTTCCCTCCTTCCTAGATATCATTAACAAGGTCCATGACACCGGTCATACTGTATCCACCCTCCTCTTAGACCTTTCAAAGGCTTTTGACACCATCTCACACAACCTTCTCATTACCAAACTCTCTAAACTAAACCTATCCACCTCCACTATCAGTTGGTTCACCAGTTACCTATCAAACAGGCAGCAAGCAGTCAAGTGGAAAAAAGCTATTTCAGTTTTCCTAGATACTCCCACAGGTGTCCTCCAAGGATCAATTCTAGGTCCCCTTCTATTCAATATCTTTATAAATGACTTCTGTCTTGCCATCCCTAATGCTAAACTCATCCAATACGCAGATGACTCCACAATAATCTGCTCTCCCACCTCTAGTTCTTCATTAATAAAATTAACTCAGGAAGCCTTCTCCTCTACTGAACAATGGTTGCTAGACAACCATCTGGCTCTCAATACTATCAAGATTAAACTAATGATATTTGCCCCTTCTAAAAGCACCACCTTAGATAAAAACTCATTATCTATCACCAATCCAAATAACACAACCCTCAAAATTGCCCCCACTGCAAAACTTCTAGGAATTATCCTTGATGATCAGCTAAAGTTTGATAGTCACCTGCAAGTTAATATAAAAAAACACATAAAAAATTAGGCATGCTTTACTGTCATAACCGTTATATCTCTCCCCCTACTAGACGTGTACTCGCTACAACTTACCTCATCCCTTCCCTTCTATATGGTGCCTCTATCCTTACTAATCTGCAGTCTTCCCTCAAATCAAAACTCTCCTCCTGTTACAACAACATTTCTAAATTTGCAACTGGCCATAGATCCACTACCCATCACTGTATTTCCCTACATCAACTGGACTGGCTTGACCTACCCAACTATCTCACCTATACCCAACTTATCCAAGCACACAAACTCATTTTCAACCCCTCTCTCTGCCCCTCCCTTGCCTCTACCTTCAAAATCCATCTTCCTGACTGAGGTCTCAGATCTAACTCCCAGAATCTAATAGAACTCCATAAACCTTCCCGTCCTCCAGGCAAGCACCTCCTATCCTTCTCCCTAGCATGCCATTGGAATTCTCTTCCACCTCTCATTTGTACCACTAACAGACTCTGCCTTCAAAACCCTACTTCACTCATAAAAACTTCACAATGGGAATGCTCTTGCTCCCATCCTACATAATTTCCTTACCTTAACTACTCTCCACAAACTAATATATCTGTAAATAGCCCCTACAGTCTAACTACCTCTAATAATAACCATAAGAACTACCATATTTTACAGGATCTGCAACTCTTTTGTAATGAAATTCAATGTATTACTCTAACTAGCACCTCATGGGAACTTCTTACTTATTTTTTTTAATTCTCTCTTATTCATGTAATTTGTTATCTTGTATACTTGAGACTTCTTGCATTTATATTTATTTTCACATTTCATGTATTATGTTATCTTGTATTCTTATGACTCTTGCATTTATAGTGTATCTTGGATTTCATATATTTTTCTGGAGTTTTTCTCCCCAGGACTCCAATGAAAAGAGGATCTTCTTTACCCAATTGGACTATCCTGGAAAACAAACTGCAATTAAATAAATAAATAACATACCTCTCTCTCATTTGTCGCTGAAATCCACCCCAACCTCGGACCCTTCTCAAGCACTAATCTCACCAAACCCTCCACTCAACCCACAAAATCTAAGTCCATTCACCTTACCACACTAAATGCACAGAGCCTGAAAAACAAAATCCCTAACTTTCATGCCTGGCTCTCACATAATCACTCTGACATAACTCCCATCTCTGAAACCTGGCTTAAATCCTATATAAAAGATTGTGAAACCCTACCACCAGGTTTCCAAATCATTCGCAATGATTGACAGAGCCCACAAAAAAGGAAGTGGGGTAGCTATAATCTTCCCCTCCTAACTCACCATAACTCTGTACTCCAACAAAATACCTATCTTTGCCAATGCTGAAATTATAATAGGCTTATTAAAAATTAACAACCATAAGTTCATATGTATTGCTGCCCTATGTATTCCACCTGGTGATAACATTAAAACACTTGAAAACATCCTATCCTGGTTTTCCTCCAACATAAAAAAATGAAATCTATATACTCGGTGATACCTACATCAACTGGACCTCTATTAACTGTGAAATCCCTTCCACACAATCAACCTTTATAACTTCTCCCAACTAATACACTCTCCAACCAGACCAAATAAAGATGGTACCTCTGGATCCATCATTGACTGGATCCTAACTACTCACTCAAACCTTACACTGGAACATTACATGATCCTCTCAGCAATCACCTGCCAGCCTTCGCTGACCGTCTCCTTTCCTCCCTTCAAAAACAACACCATTACATCCAAACCTGCAACCTCTCCTCTTTCAACCCTCAAACCTTCTCAGAATGCCTAAAACTTACTGACTGGTCTCCTCAAAAAACCTTTCCTCTACACGATGCCGTATCCTGTTTTAACCACTCATTCCTAACCCTCCCTCAATCAGCAAGCCCCCCCCCCCCCCACAGACCAAATGCATCAAAACCAATCCTTGCCCATGGTTATCAAAGGAAACTAAACTAGCTATGCAACAAAGGGACAAAAAATGGAAACAATATCAAAAACACAAAAACCCTAATACCCTCCTAGACTTCAAGCAACTACGAAAATCTACAAAAAGCTAATCAAAGCCAAAGTCAAAGTAAACTTTATTGTCATACAGATCAACACAGAGGAAAAAGTGCATGCCACAGCACGAAATTTCGATACTCGAGCTCGTACCATAAGAATTATAGTTTACAGAAGGAAGATTAATAATAATTTAAAAATACTGAAATAGAAATAAAAAATAATATACTAAAAAATAAACACAATAAAGTATAAAATGTAAAGTGAGCTATGTAGATAACAATGACATACTGCACATAAATAATGTTTGTTTACCCATTTAGCAGGTTAGAATATTGGTTTGTTGTTCAGCAGTCTGATAGAAAGAGCACAAAGCCAACTACTCTAGTCTCCAGTCCTTTCACTCGACAAATCCGAATAAATTCTGGGACTCCATCTCATCCATGCTGCACCCTGGCAGCAAAGAAAACCCTTGCCTAAACCCCAACCTCTCCAACCTTGAACCTGCCAGCCAGTTCAATTTATTTTTCATAGAATGCATAGCTGAACTATCAACCTCCTCCCTCCCCCCTGCCCTCACCACCACCTCAATCTCCTACCCTCCTCCACATCCTTCTGCTTTACTCCCATTCCTACAAGCACTATAAAAAGGCTTCTCCAAATGCTTAAACCCTGTTGCAATGCAGCCAACAACCTTCCACCCACCTTCCTCAAACAATCTGCAGACAGCATAGCATATCCCATCTCTATTCTTATAAATAGATCCATACAAGAATCATACGTTCCTTCTATCTGGCAACATGCTTACACCATCCCCCTACACAAAGATGGCAAAAATACTGATACCACCAATTTCAGGCCTATTGCCATCCTTTCCCCTCTTTCTAAAATACTAGAAAAATCTATCCAGGCACAATTCATGCCTCAACTAACCCAAAATAACCTCGTCTCCCGTACTCAACACAGCATCCGACCTGGTCACAGCACCATGACTGCCCTTCTTTCCTTTCTCGAAACCATCAACGTTGAACGTGGCCAAGGCAAATTCATCTCCACACTGTTCCTAGATCTCTCAAAGGCCTTTGTCAACATCTCCCACACCCTGCTTCTATCCCAACTCTCCACCCTACAACTCTCTCCCAGCACCATAGCCTGCTTTTCCAGCTACTTGTCCAACCACCAACAAGCGGCGCAGTGGAATACTTCAACCACCCCTTCCTTCCTACACCCACAGGTGTACCACAAGGTTCAGTTCTATACCCACTACTCTTTAACCTATTTATAAACAACTTTCACCACTACATCCCTGAATCATCAGTCATTCAATATGAAGATGACTCAACTATCATCTGCTCAGCCTTCTCTCCCTCCGAGCTATAAACCAAAACCCAAATAGCTTTCTCCAAAATAGAAACTTGGATGTAGTCTAACCGTTTAGCTCTAAACACAAATAAAACCAAGCAAATTATTTTTTTCCACCATTGATAAAACCTCTATCTCCTTACAGACCCAAAACAACCCCCCCCCCTTGAAATCGTTTCCGACACCAAGTTTCTCGGCATCAAGGCAATGAGAGCACTGATAAACCTAAATAACAGAAATAATCCGAACAGGATGAAGAACTTCTTTATTAAATTCCAAAATAAAATTCCAAAATGGTGTAAAAACAGTTGTAATAAGCGCTTTTGTTTGGCTATGCCAAACTTCCTCAAACAAAGTACCATAATTTCCTGCCGGTTTAATAAAACACTAGCGGTACGATACATTGTAACAATCAATTAATTTCACCCTTCTTAAAGTGATCAACCCCAAAGAAAACAGACGATCATAGACTGTAGACAATTAAAATACATGTGTAAACAAAAAATATGTATATGTACAATCATTATAATCACTGAGATAGTGAATAAAAAATCCATACCAATAAAAGAAAAATATATATGCTAAGCAAAACATGTACTACGACTCAGTTTCTCGGCATCATCATAGAGGAAGAATTTAAATTTGATACACACATCCATTCCTCAATCAAGAAAACCCACCAAAAGATAGGTCTCCTGTATAGGAACAACCACTTCCTCAGCCCCTCTACCCGCCAAACACTAGCATCCACCTTCCTACTCCCCTCCCTTATGTATGGTGCTCCTCTGTTCACCAATTTCCCTCTCGGCTTAAGATCCAAACTTGAATCCTGCTATCACAAGGTCGCCAAATTTACAACCAACTCAAAAAACTTATCCCACCACTGCCACTCCCTCCGCACACTAAACTGGCTTGAACTACCCATCTACCTCAGTTACCTACAACTCACCACTGAGCACAAACTCATCTATAAATCTATCAAGTGCCCATCCCTCACTGCCTACTTAAAACCCTACGTACCCAACTGCCCACTCCAATCCACAAACCAAAACCTCCTTCAGGTCTACAAACCAGCATGACCTGCTGGCCAGCTTCTACTCTCCTACTCCTTAGCCAGAAAGGGAAACTGTCTCCCACCTCCCCTGTACAACCTATCTAATCATACTTATTTCAAATTGCAGCTGCTCTCTCATCTATCTTCCAAATGGAAATGCCCCTGTCATGCTCCAACATAAACCCCCCCTTTCTACCTTGCACTGACATCTTCTCCAATTTCCACTAATAAGGTTTCCTTTCTATCAAAAATCTATCCCTTCCCCACCAGAACCTAATATTGTCTCCCTAATAACTATTAAACTATTCTTTCCTCTATATACATTCTGTTACTTCTCCATATATAAGGTTCTCCTAACCTACAAATGCCTAGTAGCTATATAGTTTAAGATTGTTTAACCTGCAATGGAGCTCATAACAAAATGTCTTACTATTATGTAATGTTTATTCTCTGTATTTAACCTTGTCCCTCTTTATATGTGTCTTCAAACTGCAAACTTTTATGCATCTAATCTAAAATGTTAATATCCTGTAAGAACTTATGTCCGCAAATATCGTGCATCTAATCTAAAATTGTTTAATTTTCTGTATTGTATTATAACTTTGTAAAATCTGGCATGTAGCTTACATTACTGTGAAGCTTTTCTCCCCGGGCCTCCACTGAAAAGGGGCTCTTTCAGGCCCAGTGGACTTCTCCAGTCATCAACCTTAAATAAATAAATAAATAAACAAATAAATACATAAATAGTTAAATTATAAGACCGGAGAAAGAAGTTGCATTTTCCTTCAATCTTATAATGTACTTCTAATTCTGATCAGAAAAAGAGGTAAAATGAATGATCTTTAAGAAAAGATGGGATTCTTACAGTTTGGTACCAAGGACTGTAAAGACATGGTTTGTTATCTGTAGTGTAGTTTGGGGTGGAGGTTGGAGGACAAGACCTGAGCAGATAAGATTTGTAAGACTGTATGTTGGTGCATCCCTGATTGGTTTGGTGGGTAAAGGGAGGGAGGCCTCATTCTTGATAAGTTTAGCTGAAAGGCCAGTACAAAGTCAGCATATTGTTTCTCAGATAGCCAGTTAGCATTTTCAATCATTTTACAGTGGTTTTCATTTCTTGGGAGAAAGTAATGAGCCAGCATATGGAGTCTGAGATGGTTTGAATGGTGGTTGTATGCATACAAGGTATATGCTCCTTTCAGATAAGTAGCTATAGATAGGGAACAGTACTGTATAGGCTGAAATCATGGCTCCTATTCTGCTGTATAACACATTCCTTATCTGTAATCAATAGTTTTATTGCTGGCCTTTAATTCTTATTGTGGCACATCAGATGGTAGTAAAACGTAAAAATAAGGCCATAGTACTCCTGGGTACTAAAACAATAATGTTTTAGTCATTATGTACTTAGGAAATGTCAGATGAAGAAGTGGAAAAAAATAATGTATTGCATTATTGGATTATTCAAAGGTTAAACAGCAAAACATAACACTAAGATGAAATTCATACCCTAAATGGTTAGGTGATTAGACTTAAAGTCTTATCTAATTTAAAGTCTCAAAATGTCTTTTATATGCAGTATGCTTAGGCTAAATAGTCATCATTGCTACCGATTAGCTTTATATCAAAATACAGTGCAACCCACTTTGTCTGTATCTCTGTACAATTTGTTAAAAGTTACATTCTAGCATTTACTGGAAGTAATGCAACCTGTTTTCTCCCATGTGCCAATGAGGAGATGACCATCAGGCCTTGTTTAACGATGATATGCAAAAACTTACGCTATAATAGAAATATATATTCTTTACAAAGTTTCTATTAGAGTTGTTGTTCCTTCGGCTTTTCCCGGTTAGGGGTCGCCACAGCGGAACTCCGGCCCGCTAATGATTGGCAGCAGATTTTCACGGTGTCGAGGTGTCAGCTCGATGCCCAAACTTCAACGAAGGCGTGCCCATTCACACATGTCTTTCAAATGCCACTCGACAGCGGGGAGGACATGCAGACCCCACATAGAAGGCACTCCAGCCGAGAATCGAATGGGAGAACCTCTTGCTGTGAGGCGACAATGCTACCGCTGCACCACTGCGGTAGCGTTAATTTACAGTGATGCATCTGTAGAGGATGGGGATTGTACTAGAGGGGTTTGAATCCTGACAATGCCAATCATTTGTTAGAGATGGACCACTGCCACAAATTTGTGGCAGCCTGTCTGGTAAAAATGTAGTGTGAATTCCACTGACAACCCATATACCACATGGATATGTGAGGCATGAGGCTTTGGTCCTTGTGTCCACTCTGAAACTCCTCTATGGCTGCATAAGACTCCCCAAATGGGTTGAAGTCTGCAGATCAAATGCACAATAGGATGCTCTTCTCCATCTGAGGAATCTTGCTAAGTGCAGACCCTGTCCAACAGATGGAAGCATCTATCAGCATAATGAATTATTGACCATAATCAGAACCATCTAATACAGGGGTCTACACAAAGTCTCCTTAAGTAGGCTAGAAGTCAGGAAACCATATCTGGTCTATTTTTCCTGTTAATGTCTAAAAAGGAAATGACTATCATACTATAGAGGTCCCATACTTCTTATAGTAGCCCTGCTCTTCCAAATAATGACAGTTCCTATTCTCTCCCTTCAGTTAATCCCAATAAATGGAAACCCACTACTTTTCATATGCTGCTGTTGATCAGATTCCAGATTCCTGCTACTGACCAGCTCCACCTCTTAAGTAGCCACATCACCAACCACAGAAAAAGATGAAGGTGAGGACCTCAGCTGTTTCTCCCTCAAAAATTATTTCCCCATGTTTTCTTGCATTTCTGGTAATGTGTAAAAGAATGCACACAAGGTATTGCATTATCAAAGTCTTTCCCTATTAGGACATCTTTAGGGATATCCTCAAACATAGCAACCCATTTCATTTCCGCTTTCCCAATCTAGATAAACTCTGGCAAAAGGTATCTGAAAAAAGTTTTCCCTCTCAAGGCCCTAAGTGGAGTGGTCTCACAACTAAGTATTGCTTGGCTCACAACTAAGTATTGCTTGCCTTTAACTGCTGTAGATTTAGTTGTTATATTTGAGGCTGTGTCCCCCTTGGCAATGACCCCTTTCCTCCTCTACCAGGATAGGATACAGGCTTGCACTGTAGTTTGATACAGCTGTTTTCTTCAGAAAACCCACCAATATTGTTATTACTTTCCCTGCTTGCTGCTTCCTGTGACCTCTGTTTGCCGCCCTGCTTTACTGGGCAGTGAGACAGTACATGCTCCTTTTGGTTACACTTGCAACATTTAACTCCCAAACCTGTGCCTGTACCAGAACCTGTGACTTATCCTCTTACCTGTGTTACCAGCCGTAAATCATACCTCTCAGTTATACAGATTTTTGAAGAATGTCCAGATTTTGCGTCATATTTTTGGTCCATTTTACATAAAATTGTGGTTTTATGGCAAATCATTGGCAAATTATTGAGGTGTGAAGTCAGAAAATAATGACAGACATTTGAGTTTCAGACTTCACACCTTTCAGAAAATGTTTGCTAATGCAAAACCTGTTATTCTATCAATTGTCTAAGATTGTAAGAGCCATATTTAAAAAGTGTACCCATTTTTGGGACTTTGTCCTCCATTATTGATGGCTTTGTCCAGATTTCTTGCTCTAAGAGGTTGAGAGGTATGGCTGTAATGGCTTAGGTTGCCCTCATGAGTCCCCGTATTCCCATGTGCAGAGAAAGGTACCTCCTTCCAGTGCAGTGGCAACCTGCTTGAAAGATAGAGGTCCCCTTCTCCCACATCTCCTCGGCAGATGACACTATCTACCTGCCAAACAAATTCTCACCTCCTCAAGCAGAGTACTGACAGCTTTTTCACTCACAGAAGATCTGCAAACATTTCTGATAGAGTGACCTTACATCTACTCACCCATCAATGAAAAAAGTGCTGAGTTCTACAACATATGGCCACATTGTCTTCTGCTTTTCTTCAGTGTTTTAGAAAATTCTATGTATATTTCAGGATTCTATTTAAAGTACACAGGTAAACATTCTTTAACTTTTGCATAATTTAAATAAGCATATTAAATATAAAAACTGAATTAATTCCTTTACCCATGAGCAAAGGTGTTAAAAACCTCACCTAATGTCCTTGATCAGCTTGGTGACCATGTAATACAATCAAAATCACCCCCCTCTTTATACTCAGAAAAAAAGTTTAGCACTGACTGGGCACCGAGGACTTGGATTTATCCTTCCCAAGGACTCACTAGCCCCTGACAAAGAATTATCATCTCGCATTCATTTTCTCTCTCTCTCTGTCATGTTGGCACTTTTTCTCCCACTCATCATAACCTGTGGCTGCTGTCTTTGCACTTCTAGCCACTGCATTTGCTCAGCTGTTTTGAGTTCCAGATGATTCAGGTCAAGTGCCAATCTATGTAATTCCAGCTGGAATTTGATGACCCACCTGGATGGAAGAGATTGTCCTTTGTCTGCCTCCTGCACACCTACGGCACCTCTAAGGGTGTCTTCAGGATTCATTCCAGCTGCACAGAATGTTGCCACCATGTCTTCCTTGGGCACATTGCCATGCTGGATTATTTTTGCTCTACATTCCTTAGTTAGATGTGACACTAACATTTTTTGTGTGTTTGTCAGAAGAGATCTTTTCAATGTGTTCCTAAACTAACCTGACTAAAAAAATTAACTGCTGTGCAAAACTAAACCTCTATATATGTGAGCTTCTGCCTGAGTGAGTGCACATAAACCATTGATAACAAAAGTTGTTTTAAGCTGAATAAATTAAATTCTAATATTCTCACCACTTGCCAGGGATGTTATTAATCAGACTGACAAGGGTGGGAAACTGGGAATTTTTTTTGCCAACTGATTATTCATAGGTTCATAGGTATATACCAGGCTAATGACCACCAGAGACTTTATAAACCTAGCTGTGCAGTCCATCTCAGTTGTGTCCCTATGTATCATGGGCATTTATTAGGAGGGGTATGTTAGTTAGACAGTTTCTAGAGGTTAAGTGGATGAGGACAGTATGTTAATTTAGGCATTATTGTCTTCCCCTGTCTATCAGAATTTCTGATTTCCCATCCATTGATCAAGGTTATGCTTAAATAGAGTTAGAAATGGGCTCTGGTTCTTATGGATGGGAAACCTGTTCCAGAGCATGTGGGTTCCCTGAGACACATATCTGTCTTGTGAATATGTCTAATTTATGCAAGATTTTGTGGGTGTGTAAAAGGTCCATCAGAGCTGAATCTCTGGATGCTTTATATGTCAGACATAGGTCACATGTCAATAATCTGTTGAAGACAGAGTATAGATATAGGGCTTTATGGTGATATGTATAGGACAATGTGTTTATACCCTGGATTCTCCTGGTAAGGAACATTTCTAGGCATTCCGACTGTTGCATATGTCTGGTCAGGTACATGCTGAAGGGGGATATTATACTCTGTGATGGGTCCTTAGACCTGAATGTCATGTCATTATTTATAAGTTGGGCAACACAGAAAGATTTTCTTACTACATTGGCCAGATGCCATCCAAAGGGGTCTATATTCCCATGTTGACAGGGCAGTTGATCGAACGCCCTTACGTCGACACATATACAATGAAATGTCAATAGCTCAAATGGCCACAATAGTGATTTTTTTCCCAGGGGAAAAAAACTGGGCTAACAACAAACAAACCAAACCAACAGACAAAATAAAGTGGGGGGCTTCACCCCCCCACACCTCCCCTACTTAAATATACAAACTCCGAGATCACACTACAGTGGAAGAAATGGTGAATTCCTGACAATGGCCCAGTGATTTTTTTTCCTGGGGAAAAAACCCCTGCTATTGTGGCTATTTGAGATTTTGGCATTTCATTGTATATGTGTCGACATAAGGGCACTCGGTGAACAGTCCTGTCAACATGGGAATATAGATCCGGCCAAAGACCAGATTACTATCTACATATGTTCCCAGATCTCTGACTACTGGGTAAACTCTTAGGGTTGTCTTATAATTAGATTAATGAGCTTGGAGTGGCCATTTTCTCAAAAGGCTCTATAATGCATTTCATGGCATTGGGTTTTAATCCATGGTTTTGGTACCAATCATTTGTCTGTGTCTCTTGTAAGATGTTTGTGCCATGGGGGGATGCTATAGCTCACAATCTCAGGTCATCTGTAAACTTGATCAGCCAAAGACCCTTGACATTAGCCTTTACTTCTGACAAGTAGATGCCAAATAGGACTGGTCCCAGCAAGGAACCCTGAGGTACCCTGCTAGTGACTGCCCCCTTAGTTGCAGTGGTATCACCAATCCTGACATCTTGGGTCCTGATTGTGATCCAGGTGGCAATCCAGAGAGTTAAAAATGGGGTTATTCCCAGTTTGGTGAGTTTGTCAACTTTACATGAGTAAGGTACTGCATTGAATGCCTTAACCAAGTCCAGGTAGGTGATCTGCACTGTCTTCCCCCTCATCCATTTTCTTGGTGACCACCATGTTTAGTGGGCATGAGTTGCCTTCACAATGCCAAACTGAGTTGGGTCCAGTGTCAGAATGTTGCCTTTGTCTGTGTTGATCATTACTGAGATAATTAATTTCATGACTTTGTATATTAGACTAGTCAGACTAATAGGTCTGTAGTTTCTGGGCCGATTGATGGTCCACCCTTCTGAAGTGGGATTTCCATTGCAGTACTCCATTATCATTGTAAAAAGCCTGTTTTGAGGCTATAGTTGAAAAGTGACTCAAGAGGTCATGGTTGGTCATATTTCAAGCTATTTAGGAGGCATCCCGGGATATTATCATGACCATTTAGACTTTGTTTTTGGCCTCAGTAAGCACCACCATGACCTGCTATCAGTTAATAGTTGGGAGTATTATGTTAATAAGTATTTCATGGTGGGGTCAGGGGAGTGGAAGGATGATGTCTGAGCTGAATTTGTCAACCAGCCAGTATCAGTTTGCATTTACATATGAATGACCACAGTATACTTGAACTAGATTATGGCAAGGGATAGATTGAATCAGCTACTCTTTTTATCTAGGGAAATGTAAAAATACTTAGATAAGACTGAATATCCATGTGGCTGTAGTCTTAATTTAGAATGCAAATGACTTACTGTTAGCTTCCAGATCTCATGACTGCAAACTGGATACTATCTTTCTTTTAACCAAACTAGCAGAATTAGTATTTAAAGTTAATAAGAACAAACTAGAGTTGTGGAGGTCTAAAGTTCAATATTTAGGGCACCTTATTTCAGATTTTGCCTTCATACATTGCTGTAATATAAATTGGACCATACCCTACCACATTAAAATAATTACGAGTTTTCCTGGGACTGACAGATTATTGCCAACAATGGATTTCTCTTTCTTTGCAGAGGTAGCAAGACCATTACTAGAAATGTTAAAGAAAAATCCCCTGAGCCTTTACCCTGGCAAGATTGCCATGGACAAGCTTTTATTCAACTAAAATCCCTACTTACAAATCCTCCTGCACCCGGATTACCAGATTACTCCAAAATATTTTTCTTGTTTTGTTGTGAAAGAAATAAAGTAACATTAGGATTATTAGCATAATGTGGGAAATGATGGTTTTAGACCTGTTGCTTATTTTAGTACAAATTTCTATCCTGTAGCAGCAGCCCTCCTCAACTACCTTAGTATGGTGGCACACTTAGTAGAAATGGCAGCTGCTCTGATTCTGTGTAAACAAGACCCACGAGGCAGTTTCTCATTCTGTAAAGACACTGTTATTAAATCTAACAGACAGTCTTTATCTGTAGCATGATTGACTAAATATGAATTGTCTCTGCTTAACAACCATTTTTTGCAGATTGTTCAATACCCACCACTTAAACCTGCTTCTTTAATTCCCACAGCAGATGAAGGAGAACCCCATAACTAGGTTGTTGTAGTTAACTCTGAGCTTCCTACTAAATCAGATTTAAAGATGTTCCATTACTGATTCCTGAATTCTCCTTTTTGTTGACAGCTCCTGTGTTTGAAGAGAAGATAGGACATTAGTAGCATACTTTTCTGTCTGTACTCAGGACATAATCTTGTTAATGGGATAATTAAATGGAAATGTGCTGTCTCAACTTGCTGAATTTATAGCTATTACAGAAGCCTGTAAATTTGCAAAGAATGGAACAGTCACAGTTTTAACAGACTCATGTCCTGTTTATGTGGTAGTTCATACTTTTGAGACACTTTGGATAGAAAGGGTATTTCAGCAGGGACAGTCATTAAAAAATGTTTTGTTCATGAACTATTAAATGAATTATTGCTACTAAAAGAACTAGCTCTGGTCAAGCATGTTGCAAATAAAAATGATGATTCCTACATTTGTAAAAGTAATGGCATTACAGATATGTTGGCAAGACAAGCTGCACTGTCTTATCCTGTCACGCTTCATTTTTGCAGCACTTTCATGAAGCTAACAATATTTCTTCACAGAAATTGTTATCTTTCCAGAATCAGACTGAGGATTCTGAACAGTTGAGGTATATATGTGTGCTGGCTGTAGCCATGTCTGGACCTTTTGTGGTGTCACCCGGATGGGCAGCTGATAGCTCAACAAAATTTCTTGACATTCATTTAGTCAAAGCTTAACACTCACCATGTCATTTGGGTAAAAATGCCTTAATAAAAGAGATTTCAAATTATTTGTATGCACCTCACTTTTCAGAGGTCACAGAGCATTTTGTGTAATATGTTTAGAACACAACGTGTCAAATACTGTACTGGCATCCACACAAACTTTGAAAAAGCCTTGGGGGCCATTTTGTAAAATTCAGTGGGATTTTACTGAACTCCCACAAATGCAAAAGTTTAAGTATGTACTTGTCTTTACTGATGCCTTTTCTGAAGATTATCCTTGTGCAAAAAATGATGCTACCATGGTAGCTAAAAAACTTATTCAGGACTTTATTCCAAGATTTGGTGTCCCTTGATGTGTTTAGTCAGATCAAGGTACTTATTTTACTAGTCAGGCAATACATCAGATGAGTATAACATTGAATATCAAAATGTAATACCATTGCCCATATAGGCCTCAAACTTCAGTAATTGTAGCATAACTAACCAAACTATTAAGACCCACCTTACTAAGCTGTGTGAGGAAACTGGTCTTAAATGGTTAAAAGCTTTATCTTTAGTTTCATTTAGTATCCAAAGTGCAGTTAGTACTACTAGGAAGTTGTCCCCTCATGAAATTCAAATGGGCAGACCTATGAGAATGCCTGCAACTCTAGTTAACCATTTGGAGTTACAAAATGTAGATGAATTTATTATTCTGTGTTGCAAGTCTCTCCCTCTCTCTTTTATTTTGTGGCACAAATGCATGAGTGTTTCAGAGGCTCCAAGACAGCCTACAGTGAATGATCAGCATAATGTGTAACCAGGAGATTTCATCTACATTAAATCCTTCATTAGAAAACATTCTTTATGTCCTAGATGAAAAGGATCCTACTTGATTTTGCTTATAACCACCACTGCCATCCAATGTGAAGGGCTGCCCACCTGGATCAATGTGTCACACATCAAGAAGACCCTCCCTCATGACAACGGCAGATCATGCCTCCTGAACCTGGTGGATTTCTTTGAGACAGTTACTCAGGCTATAGATAAGGGAAAGGAGGTACACACGGCTTACCTTGACCTTGCTAAAGCATTTGACACCATTCCCCATTCGGGTATTATTGATAAGCTCACCAGCATGGGCATAAACCCTTATGTCACAAGATGGATCGCAAACTGGCTCTCAGACAGATCCCATTAAGTAAGAGTAGCGGGATCTATGTCCAAATCCAGACTAGTAACGAGTGGTGTGCCTCAGGGCCCTGTCCTGGGGCCCTTCCTGTTTGGCATATACTTCTCAGAAGTACAGTCAAGCATGGAAGGGCTGTGGCTGACTAAGTTTGCGGACGACTGCAAACTGGGTGCTATAATAGAGTCTCCGGCCGACATGGAGATCCTCCAGAAGGGCCTAAATGAGACTGATGCATGGTGTCAAAGCCATGGTCTCAAGCTAAATGCAAAAAAATGCGTAGTAATCCCCTTTGGAAAAAACAGAGTACCCGCAAACTACAACATAGGAGGTAATCCTCTGAAATCTGAAGAAGAAATAAGGGATCTAGGGACCCAAGTAGATAGCCAGCTTTCCTTTGATAACCATGTTGCCAAAGTGGTTAGAAAATCCTTCTATGTGACCCATCTGATCATGAAAGGGTTCGCATCAAGATCTAAGCATGTAGTGGTGCCCCTCTACTCTTCCCTCATCAGACCCATTATTGAGTACAATGCACCAATTGGAATGACCCTGTCTAGACATCTCCAGCAGCTGGAGAGACCACAGAGGTACCTCACTAAGAGGATTACTGTTCAAACAGTTGCCCTATGCAGCACGATTGAAAAAGCTAAGACTGTTCTCTGTTGCATACCGCTTTCTCAGAGGCGATCTCTGTCTAACGTACAGAGCCAGAATTGTTGAACATGCTCCATCTTAGCTAAACCAAATCTACTCGAGCTACACGCTGTAGGGATATAAACCTCAACACAACAATGAATAGAACATGCTGGAGGGATAGATTCCCTTCGCAGAGACTTCCCTTACTATGGAACAGGGTCCCGATCTACATAAGACAGAGCCCCCTCACTATCACTCTTCAAGAGGAACCTTGATGAGTGGATGGGTAACAGAAAGTTCACACCGGGGATCACACCAACAGCACTACTAGATAGGGGCCAAGGGTACTAGCTGCTAGTACAAGTGTCTAGGGAACTACTAAAGGGGTGGTGAATACCGCAGAACACGGCTGGACTAATATATGCCTTTGGGCAGATAGCTCAGTACCAAACTATGAACCTATGAACCTATAAGTGCAGTCGATATGTCATCAGCGTAATCCTTCATGAAACAGCAGAGCCTATTGCAAATCATGCCAGATTAAAAAATAGGGATGTCATTGCATCTGGAAATGAAGACTAAAAACTTTTTTTTCATTTTGTCCTCAAAACCAAACCAGGAAGTGAAATTGAGTGATTTGGCAATTAAAATAAATCTGGAGGTGAAATCATGTGACTATGTTATCATCTTGGTCGGTGATAAATCTTAATGATTTTTCCTGTTCTGCAGCATCAATATTATTTATCCTTGCTTCTGAACCAATCATCAAAGATTCATCATGTTTTTTAGTTGTAGGATCATACAAAAACCTCTTCTGGTTAGAGTTGATTTGAAAATTAAGTTTATACAAACTATAACTGAGCACTTCAGCATCAATATTTGTAGTTTCTTCAATGCTGTCTCCAGCTCCAACCTCCCCAGTTTTCATATGGAACTGTTATTGGAACAGTCATTGTAATTTTCATCATTTTAGTTTGACAACTTTTTTCATCCGGAACTATGAGTATATTAGCATCTGTAACCACTGGAACTGTAAGTACTGAATCATTTCTTATTAGAGATAAATCTATTACAAAACTAGGGATCGGTACTTGATCAGTATTGTATCTAGAACACCTGATTAGCATCCAAACTTTAACACTTTTTCTGCTGCCTTATACACACATGCAATGTTCTTAATGTCAGTGACTGTTTGGTTTGTGCACATATGCCTATTGCATATGATGGGGGGGGGGGTATTCCATTCATTCAAATACCAGCAACTGATACAGATCTTCATTCAGCATTTTACACTATTTTTCTCACTAAAATCTGAAAAGTTAAACATACTTCTACCCTCTTTTTACTAGTACTACTTCTGTTGTCAATGACTACTAAAGGACATATTTTCTATCTTAAAAAAGGAATTATTTTTGTCAGAAACAGCATTTGCAACTTCACTTGGACAATTTATGATGAGGCTGAAGGGCTGAGTATGGCCACATTACTATTACATCTACAGAGACCAAGCATACCCCTGGTTACCAACAGACTCTGGTCAGATTGTTGCTATATAGGCTGCGTTATCCCCACTATATGACATACTGACACTACTTGAAGGAAAGATTTGTAATGCTCATCACTAGAACGATATAAAAGACATTCCAAATCCACCTGGGAAAATAAATGCTTCTTGGTTTTATCATCATGCTGTTCAAAAGATTGCTTCAAGGACAAACTCTCAAGGATGTTGATGATGGTGTCATTTCTGGAAAAGGAATTTTACTTGCTTATGGGGCAGTAAAGTGGAACTGAGGTGGTGGTGCTGCGGTAGCGTTGTCGCCTCACAGACGTTGCCCGTTCGATTCTCAGTTAGAGCGTCTTCTGTGTGGTGACATGCGTGAATGGGCGTTCCTTCGTTGAAGGTTGTGTGTTGGGCCCGGCAAGCCAGCACGTAAAAATCTACTGCCAATCATTAGTGGACCGGAGTTCCGCTGTGGCGACCCCTAACCGGGAAAAGCTTAAAGACACAACAATGGGGCAGTAAAGTCTATCTGGGAAATGCATAAATTATCTAAGCTTTTAGAAACATTAAGCAGTGCTATTTTTGAATCAATAAATATGATCACTCCTGAACCGACTGTCATATATAATGTGGTACTGCAGAACAGTATGGCCCTTGACTTTGCCTTGCTTCTAAAGGAGGTACATGGACATTCATCAAAATGGAGTGCTGCTCATTTATTCCTGATAACACTGGTACCATTCATTGTCACCTAGAAATTATTCAGAAAGTTGCCGAACTGTCTCATGCTAAAGAAACAGACAGTTTTCAATGGGCATGGTTAACCAACCTCTTTCCTGGTTGGGATGATATATTTTGAAATTCTTTATTTTAATCACTATTGTGATTTTATTATTAGGGCTTATTTTATTTATGTGCAAAACAATGATGTTAAAACGTATAGAATCTAGAAAAATCATGTAGTTCCTGTGTTGTCCATTACCTTACTTGGATAGAAGGAAGTTTCTTTGCTCACCAGTGGGAGTGGGGAGCCTTGAGCAGCCTACCTGTCCTTGGGGGAAGTGACCTCAGCACAAGAAGCTGTAGTAATTGGTTGTTTGGGACCATTCCTAGCTCTTTTGTAGTTCACTGCTTAAAATCCGCCTCTGGGCATTTTTTCTGGCTATACTGCTCAGACAAGCTCCACGTGGGTTTACAGAGTGGTCCTAGCAGCAAGGAACTCGAAAAAGCGACTACCTTCTGGATTTAAGTATATTTGCATTTTTTCACTGGAAATAGCTTCTGTTGCTTACTTTAAACAAGCCTGAACTACTGTTTTTCTGATTACTGCATTTATTTTTAAATCTGCACTTAAAGTTACATTTAGTCGAATTTAATCGAAAGTTTGCTTGTTTGTTTGTTTAATTTAACTGTGGAGGCTGCCCACTAAAGTGTGCTAGCCTGTGTAACTAATGTATCACTGTCTCTTGCATTTTCTGTGTATTTCTACAAAAAACAAAAACAAAAAAAAATCCTTGTTTTCCCGCCTTTCTCGACTAGTTTAGACCAGTATACAGGCATTGCTGTATTCTGGGCTGTGGTGTAGTTCCTGTGTTGTCCATTACCTTACTTGGATAGAAGGAAGTTTCTTTGCTCACCAGTGGGAGTGGGGAGCCTTGAGCAGCCTACCTGTCCTTGGGGGAAGTGACCTCAGCACAAGAAGCTGTAGTAATTGGTTGTTTGGGACCATTCCTAGCTCTTTTGTAGTTCACTGCTTAAAATCTGCCTTTGCACGGCTTTGCGCTGTTCTGCGCATAGCGCAGTGCTGGTTAAACAAGGTTAAACTTGGTTAAACTTTTTCTGGCTCCGCCAAGTCTGCTCTTCAATTTTTCCCTTAGAACTGTTTCTACTTGCAATCTAAACAGCCTATACTCTATCTGAAAAGCTCAGCACTTCCTCCTAAAGCATTTTTATACAGGTAAAGCACTCTTAAACAAAAGAAAGTACTTTATTCACCTATATTCTGTTGAGTACACATCTCCCTATAGGTCCTTTCTGACTCAGTTACACAGCAATCTTTTTCACTATTTCTAGCTTGTCGAAGGGTCAGTTGCTGGCGTCCTCTCCTGTTCAGCTGGTGAATCTGGGAATCTTGAGGCAATGTTACAATTGCCTCATGTACCTGAACAACCCTCTCCTCTTCCCAACAAATACAAATATATGCGAGAGATGCAACTATATAGCCAAACTGGAGGCTGAGCTCTCTCAATTCAGTACTGGCAAGACCAGTCAGGAGGAGAAGGTAACCACGCATACCACAAACCCAGTCTCACATAGAACTATCACAACAGCAAACCAAACACATAAACACACAAAAACATACTCGGAGGCACTGATTAAAAATCTACCAAAACAACAGAGGCCTCCAAAGCAGACACCCAAGCAACCACCACCTCAAGACATAGCACATGCAGCACATAGTTCACAAAGTCAGTGTGCTAAACAGTCACAGCTCTTAAGGCCAAACAACATGCCAGACACACTTGTAATAAGTGGCTCCATAGTCAGACACACTGACGTCCTGCTCACCAGACTGAACAAGGAAAAGGTCACAGTAAGCTGCCTGTCGGGAGCTAGAATCCGCCACATAACACAAGCACTCAGGTCACTCCACAGCAAGTACAAATATGACTCAGTCATTGTACATGCCGGTGTGAACGACCTGAGACGTACCTCCCTGGACTTCATGAAAAGAGACATAGAGGAGCTCTCTGATTATGTAGCCCAGACCGGTATGACCCTGACTCTGAGCAGCATCTTACCCTCACCAAGAATGATGCCACAGTACAAAGACAAAATGATCAGTTTTAACAATTGGCTTAATTACTGGTGTCATTCTAAGGGGATCCAATGTCTGTCTGCTTGGGTTGACATGCTTGACAAGCCACGCTGCTGCAAGGATGGCTTGCACCTGTCACCCTGGGCTTCGGATATTGGCCAAGGCTCTTGCCACCCCATAGTGCCTTTTTAGGCAAGGGTCAAATGACAAACCTACCTCCCTAGCAAAGACAAGTGGAGAAAAACGAAGGGCAATGGTGCTCAATGCCAGAAGTCTAAACCTCAAGATGCACCCTCGAAGCCCTCCTCAGTATGGAGAACATCGATGTCTGTGCAATGACTGAAACCTGGTTCAAGGCTCCTGGGAGCACCCCAGCACTATCAGGTTTTACCTCATATCATGCTTTCCGGCCCCAAAACTTGGACCGAACCACAAAAGGAGGGGGAGTATCCATTTTCATCAAAGATACCCACACCTCCAGGTTAGTGGCAACGCACGAAGCATCGGAGACTATCCATGTGCAACTAACCATAGGCAAAACTGCCTTACAGTTTGTAGCATGCTACAGACCACCCTCTCAAATTCAGAAACCCCACACAGCCTTCCTGAAGACACTGGAGAGTATGAATGTCTCTCCAAATACCATCATTTTGGGAGACTTCAACTACCCAAACATAGACTGGGAACATTACTCAAGCCCCAACACCCTAGCCCAAATGTTCCTAGAATTCATAAACTCAAATGCAATGGAACAACTAGTCACCATTCCCACAAGAGGAGACAATATACTAGACCTGATCATCACAAACATGGGGACAAAATGCTCCACACCGGAAGTATATCCCTCTTTGGTAAGATCAGACCATAAATTAATCTCACTGTAAATCCACATCCCGCCCCACCCCTGCACAAAGACCACAGTGAAGAACTTCTCAAAAGCAAACTTCACACTTCTTAAGACTGAAGTGGTATCCTTCAAGGCCCCTGGGCCAGTGGAAACCACAACCCACACTCCTGAATCCTTTGCAAATGCCTTCTATGGGCACCTTCAAGAATGCATGGATCATGCAATCCCAAATAAAACCAAGACCCATTCCCCCAAAGGCAGGTGCCTGGTCTGGTGGATCCCAGCCATAAACAAACTTTACAACAGGAGGAGGAAGCTACTACATGACAGAGCAAAATCCCTAAAAGGGAAGGCGTCTCTGATCAGTACTAGCAAAAAACTACGATCACTCATAAAATCATCCAAGGCCAACTTTGAGAGAAAAATCGCAAAAGACACAAAAGACAATCACAAGGCCTTCTTTAGCTATGTTAGAAACCTGGGTGGAAACTCCCAGATATGCTCAGAGTTAGTCCAAAATGACACAAAGTACACTGAACCCACTGACATTGCCAACATTCTGGCAGACAGGTTCAGTGCAAATTTCTTCCCCTCCCCAAAGGAGAAATAACTATCCCAGCAGAGTGTAGCCTCCCTAACATCTCAGATGCCCAGGTGAGAGCCGCCCTCTCTAAAGCTAAAAACACAGCATCAATGGGACCGGATGGTGTCCTGGGCTGTGTGCTACATGAACTCCAAGAGGAACTAATCCCACACATAAGGCTGCTGTTTAATCTTAGCCTTACTACAGGATACGTACCTAAAGAGTGGCGTATGGCAACAGTGGTCCCACTTCACAAAGGCGGTGCCTCTACAGACCCTGGAAATTACCGCCCCATAAGCTTGACGAGCCTGGTCTGCAAAGCTATGGAGAGGATCATTATGGAACTCATAAACAAAGACATTGGGGACCTACAGACATTGGATCCTACTCAATTTGGCTTTGTCAAAGGCAGATCCTGCCTTTTGAACTTGGTCGACTTTTTAGAAACAGTCACTAAGGCCATTGATGAGGGTAAGGCAGTTCACACAGCCTACCTTGACCTTGCAAAAGCCTTTGACACAATACCCCACTCGGGCATCATAGACAAACTCACCAGCTTAAATGTAAACCCATATGTCACAAGATGGGTTGCAAACTGGCTCAAGGACAGAACCCACAGGGTCAGAGTTGCTGGAGCTATGTCAGACTCTAAGCCAGTCACAAGCGGTGTCCCACAAGGCTCAGTCCTGGGACCCCTCTTGTTTGGTATTTATTTTTCCGAAGTACAGGCAAACATAGGAGGATAGTGGCTGACAAAGTTCGCAGATGACTGCAAACTGGTCGCCATAATTGATACTCCAGCGGACACAAACATCCTTCAGAGAAGCCTCATAGAAATGGATAATTGGTGCCAGAGCCATGGCCTTAAGCTGAACGCCAAAAAATGTATAGTCATACCCTTTGGGAAAAACAAGGTACCGACAAATTACCACATAGGCGGTAATCCATTAAGTACGGAAGAGGTAATCAGGGACCTAGGGACCCAGGTTGACAGTAACCTCTCATTTGACACTCACATTGCCAAAGTGGTTAGGAAGACCTTCTTTATTGCCCACCTTATCATGAAGGGTTTCACATCTAGATCAAGAGAGGTCATTGTGCCCCTGTACTCTTCTCTTATCAGGCCAATGATTTGTACAATGCCCCATTTGGGATGTATCTCACCCGACACCTGCAGCAGTTGGAAAGACCCCAAAAGTTCCTCACCAAGAGGATAAAGGGTCTTAAACATATGCCATATGCTGCCTGACTGAAAAAACTCCAGCTCTATTCAGTCGCATACCGCCTACTCAGAGGTGATCTGTGCCTGACGTACAAGGCCATGTCCAATCCTGAATTAATGGACATGCTCCACCTCAGAAAATCCAAATCCATCAGAGCCACGAGAACAAGTGACTTAAACCTCAACACAGAAATAAATAGGACGTGCTGGAGGGACAGATTCATAACCCAGAGGCTCCCTACACTCTGGAACAGAATCCCAGTCCATGTTAGGCAGAGCCCCTCACTGACTCTATTCAAGAGAAATCTCGACGAGTGGATGGGAGATCGTAGGTTTACCCCGGGGGTCATCTCTGTGTCACTACTAGACAGAGGCATAGTAAACTAAACCCTAAAAGGGCGTAGTATTCTCATCCTAAGGGGTGGTGTAAGCCACATACACTCTGGCTAGGCTTATAAATGCCTTAGGGCAGATAGCCTAGTACGAACCTATGAACCTATGAACCTATGACAAGACATCAAAAAGGAAGGATAAACAAGGAATGCAGCAGAAATGTGTGACAAGACATCAAAAAGGAAGGATAAACAAGGAATGCAGCAGAAATGTGTGACAAGGCATCAAAAAGGAAGGATAAACAAGGAATGCAGCAGAAATGTGTGACAAGACATCAAAAAGGAAGGATAAACAAGGAATGCAGCAGAAATGTGTGACAAGACATCAAAAAGGAAGGATAAACAAGGAATGCAGCAGAAATGTGTGACAAGACATCAAAAAGGAAGGATAAACAAGGAATGCAGCAGAAATGTGTGACGACATCAAATGGGAAATATAGACAAGGAATGCAGCAGAAATGTTTGAAAAGACATAAGAGGGGGATATAAATGAGGAATACAGCAGAAATATTTGACAAGATATCAGAGCATAAAAATAAATAAGGACTGCAGTGGAAATGTGTGACAAAACATCAAAGGATAAAAATAAACAAGAAATTCAACAGAAATGTGGAACAAGTCATCAAAAGGGAAAAATAAGCAAGGAATGCAGCAGAAAAATGTGAGAAGACATCAAAGGGGAAACTATAAACAAGGAATGCAGCAGAAATGTGTGACAAGACATAAGAGCGGAGATATAAAAAAGGAATGCAGCAGAAATGTGTGACAATATATCAATGGTGAAATATAAACAAGGGCTACAGCAGAAATGTGCGACAAGACATCAACAGGGAAACTAACAAGGAATGTAGCAAAAATGTCTGGCAAAATGTTAAACGGTAAATATAAACAAGGAATGCAGCAGAAATATGTGGCAATGTATCAAATGGTTAAACATAAACAAAGAACCCAGCAGAAATGTGAGACAAGACATCAAAGGGGGTATATCAACAAAGAATTCAGCAGAAATGTGTGAGACAACATCAGAGGGGAAGCATAAACAAGGAATGTGGCAAAAATGTGTGACAAGACATCAAAGGTGAAGATAGATGAGGGATGCAGTAGAAATGTGTACCAAGACATCAAAGGGTGATTATAAACAAATAATGTAACAGAACTGTGTGACAAGACATTAAAGGGTAAATATAAAAAGGAAGCAGCAGAAATGTGTGACAAGACATCAGAGGGGGAACATAAACAAGGAATGCAGCAGACATGTGTGGCAAGGTATCAAATGGTTAAACATAAACAAGAAACCCAGCAGAAATGTGAAACAAGACATCAAAGGAGGAATATAAACAAGGAATGCAGCAGAAATGTGTGACAAGACATCAGAGTGGTGATATAAAAAAAGAATACAGCAGAATTGGGTGACAAAACATCAGAGCAAAGATATAAAAAAATAATGCAGCAGAAATGTGTGACAATGGGTCCTCTTCAGTAGATTGAACATATAATAAGTTTGAACATCATATGGTCAAGACCAGATGTTTGAACTTGTAAATGTTCGATTGGACTGAATGTAGATCTCCGCACAGTGCAGAATGGGAAGATTTCCCTTTTTCGCAATGTAGTGTGATCTTGGAGTTGGTATATTTAAGTAAGGGGGGTGTGGGGGTGTAGGGGAGCATAGCCCTCCTGCTAAAGATGTTTAATTTTGTTTTTTCTTTGTTTTTTTTTTTTTACTTCAGTGTTTGAACTGTTACAAGATCAAATACATGGACTCGGCCATATGTGGTTCAAACTTGTAATATGGTCAAGCTACTGAAGTAGATCCGTGACAATATATAAAAGCAGAAATATAAACAAGGAGCCCATCAGAAATGTATAACAAGACATCAAAGGGGGAAATATAAAAACAGGAATGCAGCAGAAATGTGTGAAAAAACATCAAAGGGGAAATATAAACAAGGGTTGCAGCAGAAATGTGTCACACGGGAAACTAACAAGGAATATAGCATACATGTCTGGCAAGACATAAAAGGGGAAACATAAACAGGGAATGCAGCAGAAATGTGTGGCAAGGTATCAAATGGTAAAACATAAAAAAGGAACCCAGCAGAAATGTGAAACAAGACATCAAAGGGGGAATATAAGTGAGGAATGTAGCAAAACTGTGTGACAAGACATTAAAGGGTAAACATAAAGAAGGTAGCAGCAGATATGAGGGACATGAAAAAGTAATTGTTTAGGTATGAAAGAAATATGAAAAAGGTGTGGAAGGTAATAATGAAATGGCTTTACAAGGATAGAAATATAAGAAGGTGAAGGACCAGGTGAAAATTCTGAATAAAACTTTTATCATCAATGTTAACCATGAAAAAGAAGGGAGGGGACTAATCTGGTAGGGAGTCAAGATCAGTTGAGCTAGGTGCCTGATCAAAAGAGAGAATATGAGCTGAACAGTTTCTATGGGACTAGGCACAGTGACTAAAGATATGGAACACAAATAGACAGTATTCTTGCTGACAACCTAAAAAGGTGTGGTGACGTTCTAGTTAGGGATGGGGTGACAATTGTAGAATATATGCTAGCATTAGTGGTGTCCATCTGCAAAGGTGGAGCAAAGGACTACCCAAGGTACTACAGGTTTAGTGAACTTGACTTCCATGGCCAGCAAAATGACTGAGACAGTCCGAAGGTGAAGGATTAACAATGTTCCTGCAGGAAAATGAGATGCAAAATTAGTGCCATCATGTATTTGTAGGTGTTAGATCCTTTAAGGGTAGCATAATGTAGCTCCTTTATTGAGTTAACAGGTAGGAAGACAAAGGCAACACCGGAAATAGGCTTTATCTGGAATCTAGCAAAGCCTTTTACTCTGTTCCACAATCCAAGCAGCTTGCAAAAGCTGGATGACATTTTTATGCTATGGGGAAGTTATGAGGATGAATGAAATTATTGCATAAATTTGACCCAAACAGTTGGATTTTTTAAATTTTAAAAACGTCTGCTCATATGACGACATACATTTTTTGAATATTAAGTTAGAATAATCACATAATAACATATTTAATATGCTGACATATAAAAAGATTAAAAAGGAATACTTTATTGGATAGAACAAGTATGCAGCCCCATTTGTGTTTAGGAATCTACCTAAGAGACAAATGATACATTTTGCAAGATTGAACACACGTGATGAGAATGTAGATAATGAAATGGATGATCTCATAAATGATTTTACAATAAAAGGATATGAAGCAAGTCTGACAGAACATAAATCTTTTGTTTTGTCTAAATGTATGGATAAGAGTAAACCTGTGTTCTCTATATGAGAAAACATGACTGTTACATCATCTCATTTGAAACTACTTAGAATGGTGCTGTTGTACAACAGGCATACTGCTAAGGTTAAATAAATTATACAGAAACAATGGCATATTTTAAATAGTGTGGCTGCATTAAGGAACAAAATAGTTGATAAGCCATTATTTGGTTTAAAGAAATCTCAAAAACGAAAGCAGAAGTTATGTTATAAGAGAAGGGAATAACGTGAACCTAAGATATAGCCTGAGGAAAGGTGCTTTCTCTTTTAATAATTGTAGTTATTGTAAGTTCAAATGTAGGGGAGATTTGTTTACACATCCTGTTACTAAACATAAGTATAAATGTACTTGTTTTGCAGACTGCTTTGTAAGAATATAGTTTATCTTGCCTCTTGTATGTTCAGCATTTTATGTAGGGAAAACAAATCAGAAACTAATGGAAAATGTGATACTCTTTCAGAGATAAGAAAAGTAAGCAGAGACATACTTTTTAAACATATTAATTAGATAGATGAAATACATTTTACATTTATGATACTATAGAATATACTGGAGAATTTAGTAAGGGGTGATACAGTTACAAAAACAGGCATATAGGTGGATAAATCTTTTAAGAGCAGACAAATATTCAGGTTTAAATGAAATGAACAGTATTAAACCTATGCTCAAACTTAAGTAAATATGGAAATGAAACCTTTTAGCCAATGAAATGTCAGGTTTTAATAAGATGATTTAATGTGTAACTTATTTAAACTATGTTATTAATTTCTGCTATACAACTCAATAAAGCATTTGTGCAAAAGCTTGTTGATTTTTTTTTTTATGTAATAAAGGTTTTATTTTGCGGTCCTGTGTGGTTATTAGAGCTATTTTTTGTTCCTAGCTTGCAAATGTAACAAGGGGGAATGAGGGTGAATTAAATTGCACTCCTTGATGCTGCTTAGCTAATGGCAATAAGACTGAGCAGACAGTATAAATCCCGGGAACAGTCACAGGGGAGGTTATCAGTGCCTCTGAGGTAGCAGCTTGAGTAAAATGCAAGTTGCAGTACTTGAGAAATGACAGCCCTCCCTCATAGTTTCATAGTTTAGTACTAGGCTATCTGCCCTGGGGCATTTGTAAGCCTAGCCATAGTGATGTGGCTTCCGCCACCCCATGAAATGGTACAAAAATGCACAGAATAGATTTAGAATACTGTGCCTCTGTCTAGTAGTGACACAGTGAAGGTCCCCTTATATAATAGAATTAGTTTACTGTGCCCCTGTCTAGTAGTGACACAGATGTGACCCCTGGGGTAAACCTACGATCTCCCATCCACTCATCAAGATTTCTCTTGAAGAGAGTCAGTGAGGGGCTCTGCCTAACATGAACTGGGATCTTGTTCCAGAGCATGGGAAGCCTCTGGGTTATGAATCTATCCCTCCAGCATGTCCTATTCATACTTGTGCCGAGGTTTAAGTCTTTAGCTCTCGTGGTTCTGATGGATTTGGATTTTTGAGGTGGAGCATGTCCATCAGTTCCTGATTGGACATGGCCTTGTACGTCAGGCAGAGATCACCTCTGAGCAGGTGGTATGCTACTGAATAGAGTTGGAGTTTCTTTAGTCTGGCAGAATAAGACATATGTTGGAGACCCTTGATCCTCTTGGTGAGGTACTTTTGTGGTCTCTCCAGCTGTTGCAAATGCCGGGTGAGGTACATACCAAATGGGGCATTGTACTCAATCATGGTTCTGATGAGGGAGGAGTATAGGGGTACAATGACATCCTTGGATCTGGATGTGAATCCCTTCATGATAAGGTGTGCAAGGTAGAATGTCTTTCTAACCACTTTGGCAACGTGGGTGTCAAATGAGAGGTCGCTGTCGACTTGGGTCCCTAGGTCTCTGATTACTTTTTCCATACTGAGTGGGTTGCTGTCTATGTGATAATTTGTGGGTACTTTGTTTTTCCCAAAGGGGATGACTATACATTTTTTGGTATTTAGTTTAAGGCCATGACTCCGGCACCAGTTGTCCATTTCTGTGAGGCCTTTTTGTAGGATGTATGTGTCCGCTGGTGTGTCGACTATGGCGCCTAGTTTGCAGTCATCTGCGAACTTTGTCAGCCACAACCCTCCCATGTTTGCTTTAACATCTGAAAAATAAATGCCGAACAAGACGGATCCCAGGACAGATCCCTGTGGGACACCACTTGTGACTGGCTTTGTGTCTGATATTGCTCCAGCGATTTTAACTTTATGGGTTCTGTCCTTTAGCCAGTTTGCAACCCATCTAGTGACATAAGGGTTTACATTTAAGCTGTTGAGCTTATCTATGATGCCTGAGTGGGGTATTGTGTCGAAGGCCTTAGCCAAGTCCAGGTAGGCTGTATGGACTGCTTTGCCCTCATCAATGGCTCTAGTGACCGTTTCGAAAAAGTCAACCTGGTTCAAAAGGCAGGATCTGCCCTTTACAAAGCCGAACTGGGTGGGGTCAAGTGCCTGTAGGTCCCCAATGTCTCTGTTTATGAGTTCCATAATGATTCTTTCCATAGCTTTGCAGACCAGGCTGGTTAAGCTTATGGGGCGGTAGTTCCCAGGGTCTGTAGAGGCACCCCCTTTGTGGAGTGGGAGCACTGTTGCTGTACACCAGTGTTCAGGTACATATCCTGTAGTAAGGCTAAGGTTAAATAGCATTTTTATGTGTGGGTTTAGCTCCTCTTGGAGTTCACGTAACGCAACCGGGATACCGTCAGGTCCCATTGATGCTGTGTTTTTAGCTTTGCTGAGGGCTCTCACCTGGACATCTGAGATGACAGGGAGATTACATTCAGCTGGGATAAGTATTTCTTCTTTTGGGGGTGAGGGAGGGGAGAAATTTGCACTGAACCTGTCAGCCAGAATGTTGGCAATATCTGTGGGTTCAGTGTATTTTTTGTTGTTGTGAACTAACTCTGAGCATATCTGAGCGTTTCCGCCCAGGTTTCTAACATAGCTGAAGAAGGCTTTGTGGTTATCTTTAGTGTCCTTAGCGACTTTTCTCTCAAAGTTGGCCTTGGATGTTTTTATGAGAGAATGTAGTTTTCTGCTAGTGTTGATCAGAGATGTCTTCCCTTTATGGGATTTTGCTCTGTCGTGCAGTAGCTTCCCTCTTTTGTTATACAATTTGTTAATGGCTGAGGGCCACCAGACAGGACATTTGCCTTTGGTGGAGAGGGACTTGGATTTATTTGGGATTGCATGATCCATGCATTCTTGGAGATGTCTATAGAAAGCATTTGTGAAGGATTCAGCATTGTGGGATGTGGTATCCACTGGCCCAGTGGGCTTAAAGGATACCATCTCAGTCTTAAGAAGAGTGAAGTCTGCTTTTGAGAAGTTTTTCACTGTGGTCTTTTGTGCTGGGGGTGGAGGTGGGATATGTATATCCAGGGTGATTAGTTTGTGGTCAGATCTCACTAGTGAGGGGTATACCTCTGGTTTGGAGCATTTTGTCCCCATGTTTGTGATGATCAGGTCTAGTATATTATCTCCTTTAGTGGGAGAGGTGACTAGTTGTTCCAGTGCATTTGAATTTATGAATTCCAGGAACCTTTGGGCTAGGGTGTTAGGGCTAGAATAATGTACCCAATCTATGTTAGGGTAGTTGAAGTCTCCCAGTATGATGGCATTTTGTGATACATTCATATCCTCCAATGTCTTCAGGAAGGCTGAGTGGGGTTCCTGAGATTGGGAGGGTGGTCTGTAACATGCTACCAGTTGTATAGCAGTTTTGCCTATGGTTAGTTGCACCTGTATGGTCTCCGATGCTTCATGTGTTGCTACTAACCTGGAGGTGTGGGTGTCCTTGATGAATATGGACACTCCCCCTCCCTTTGTGGTTTGGCCCGGGTTTTGGGGCCGAAAAGCATGATACAAGGTATAGCCTAGTAGTGCTGGGGAGCTCTCAGGAGCCTTGAACCAGGTTTCAGTTACTGCACAGACGTTGATGTTCTCCATACTGAGGAGTGCATTGAGTGCCTGCATCTTGAGATTTAGACTTCTGGTATTGAGCAGCATTACCCTTAGTTTTTTTCCATTTTTGTTTTCTAAGGAGGTGGGTTTGTCTTTTGAGCCTTGCCTAAAAAAGGCACTATGGGGGTGGCAAGAGCCTTAGCCAATATCCGGAAGCCCAGTGGTGACAGGTGCAAGCCGTCCCTTGCGAAGCAGCGTGGCTTGTCCAACATGTCATCCCAGGCAGACAGACATTGGATCCCCTTAGAATGACACCAGTACTTGAGCCAATTATTAAAGCTGATCATCTTGTCTTTGTATTGTGGCATCATTCTTGGTGAGGGTAAGATGCTGCTCAGGGTCAGGGTCATACCAGCCTGGGCTACATAATCAGAGAGCTCCTCTATGTCTCTTTTCATGTAGTCCAGGGAGGTACGTCTCAGTTCATTTAGATTATTGGCAGGGTGGAGTCAGACCATGCATCTTAGTTGTCACAGATTTTTCCACATATTTTTTCCATATCCCTTACAAAACTTTTGATTTTCTGTTTGATCACCAAGGGCTGCATTCAGTCTCTGATGCCAGGCAATGGAGCTTCATACCTCATATTGCTCAAAAATGCATGTTGATGCAAAAACCTCTTTCATTTTTAAATGAATTTAATATTTTAAAATTGTACCTGAATTTGGAATTTTGCTCCCTATTACTTTTGGCTTTGTTCAGAATTCTTAAGCAATAATGTTGAGAGGTACTGGTCAAATATAAAATCTCATGCAGAAGAGTCAACTACAAGTTATTGCATACCATTAACTTACAACACACTTTCCTATTGTCACTCGCTTGTGTTGGCAAGTGCCCTAACTTCCATTGTCTCAATCCCTGTGAAGTAACCAAAGGCAAACTATCCCTCCCAGAACCCTGACCCTAGCCCTAAAATTTTGAACCAAGATTAGAAGATTAGAATTAGGGAGTGGGGATTATGTTTGAGGTCTGGGTTCAAAATTTTAGAGCTAGGGTCAGGCTTGTGGGAGGGACAGAACCCTGACCCAGTTGCTCCCTAAACTTAAAATCCCCTCCCTTCCCTAACAGTAGCTTTCTGATACCTGCCAATAACTCACTAAACCTAAAATTCCCCTCCCTAATCATAACCTTCTGATACCTTCTGATCACTCCCTAAACCTCCCCAACCCTAATCTCCAGATCACTCCCTAAACCTAAAATACCCCTCCTCTTCCTAACCCTAAACTTCCAATACCTGACAATTGCTCCTTAAATTTAAAATCTCCCTCCCCTCCCTAACCCTAATCTCCCAATAACTCCCTAAACCTAAAATGCCCTTCCCATCCCTAATCCCAATCTTCTGCTACCCTATGATGACACTTTTAACCTAAATCACCCTCCCCGATTTCCTTCTCTATTTACCTGGTCTACAGCAAGCACTTGCTTGCATCCAACTGTTGCGGCAACTACATCACTGAACTCATGTTTGAGTTTGAGGCCCTGGTCAGGCAGCTGAGTGGACAGGGTTATTGCTGTTCAAGTTCCTGACTGTGTGCTAGTGGAATTCAAGTAACTGGAACCTGCATGGCTGTTGAACACCTGCTGGAGAAGGACCGGGGATCATTATTGTGGAATAATTATATAATTAGGTTCAAAATGAGAGGGTAGTGGTAAATGCAAAGCAAGTGGCTGTGTGCATCTTTGGAAGGGTATAATCTATACCCAATAAAGCAGGCATTGGTAAGTCCAAAAACTGAATAGTGCAAGCAACTGTGGCGTCACACTTGATTCGGGAAGTCACAGTGCTGGAAAGGTACAGAGGAGGATAATTAGGATAGTGGGGAAGAATGTAGGAAATGATGCAAGAAAAAAGGTTAAATACATAATTGCTTCATCTGAAAAGACAGAAGTAGCATATAAGATATGCAAGCAAAAATTCCCAACAGGGTATGTGATATTATGTAAATAATGCATGCCCAGGGGTGTTCTGAGGCCGGATGCCACAGGAAGATGGCCTCTACTTCCCAGGAATAACATTATTTCAACAACAACACATACCCTGGAGGATATTATTGCACTTAGAGAATAGGTTATCTCTTAAATGAATTTGTATTTGTTTTTCATTAATTACTATATATTTTTTGTATGTGTAATTTTGGTTGGAAGAACTATATTACATCCAAACTATAAGTTATGTAAGCATTTCATTTCTACACACACACACACACACACACACACACACACACACACACACACACACACACACACACACACATGCACACACGCACTCACACACACACACACACACACACACACACACACACACACACACACACACACACACACACACACACACACACACACACACACACACACACACACACACACACACACACACACACACACACACACACACACACACTCCCTTACATATAAAGTCTTCATTGACATATAATGTTCTATTTAGTTCATAGTTATATTCCTTAATAGATATAGTAAGTCCTGTTGTAAACTTTGTTATCAGTTATATCTCTGACTACATATTTTTCTAAAAGACAAAAGTGTTCTTGTTTGGCTAAACAGCAGAGATGGGAGGGAATGTGTCATGATTGATACAAAGTGTTTTAGTTTGGAATTATCATAAAACTGTTTTGTTTTGGTTCGTTTGTCTATGTTGATGTAGAGTAAGGCAGAATTTGCTCTCTGTGGTGTTTTGTGTCTTCAAGCCGAATATGATGTGGTTCTGGGCATCCGGAGTTCAGTGACAGTTCTGCCGATGTTTAAATGTCCTGTTATGTTCTGCCCTGTGATAGTGTATATCATAGTATGCTTGAAATGCATTTTCTGTAATGTGAAATCTATAGAGCAGGCTAGAGCAGTCGCGTGAATAGTAGTTAATCTTGCCAGAATTAAAAAAACAAAAACACATACCCTTTCCTGCTTGGTTCTCGAGACAGCCTTACAGTCACGAATGGTATTAGAAGCACAAGCTCCGTATATTGTTGACGTTTTTCACATTTTTGCTTATGTGCATCACCCCCTGGCTTTATCTAACTGACGCTCATCCAGGAAGCATGCTCGTTTCATTTTTTAAAATAACATGACCTTTATTCATACACCTATGACCACAAGACATTCCTTGGTGTTTTCCGTTGTTGGGGCAACGATATAGTTGTGGCGTTGAAAATTGTCAGGAACCACATTGCTTTTATGTATTTCATGTTTATATTAAGTACTTTCCACCTTATTTTACAAACACAGAGATGCACTAATTTCTTAAATGCACAGAGAACAGCATTTTGAGAGAAGTATGCAGTTTTAAAACAAACGCAGAGATATATACATTAGTAAGACAATACATTTTTAAACTACAATCTCGATCTTCATAAATTAGCATTTCCTTAAGCCTTTCTTGAATTGTCCATGTTCTGGATGACACTAATATTGCATTCTCTCTCTGCATACTTTCATTTTAAACTCCACTCTCACTCACCACCCAGATCGTGTGTTCATAGTATACATGTTCCTTTCTCCTCTATTTTTTAATGTATATATGATAACTTTTTATCACAAAATTGGTCTGCTAGCTGCCATAACGTTTTTATCCCCTCTATTCCCCTTCCCCTAAATTGCCTCAGTAGTTATCACAAAGTTGCAATAGGTGTATTTGCATTCAAGAACACCTGAGGGAGACTCAGTTCATTCTGCTGCTGTAAGATGTTGTAAATGTTTTACTTCACCAATATAGAGAATTAAAGCAATCTTCACTGACACTAGATATGGGGGTGAATAATGGGTTTATTAAAGGAGCCTGAGAAGCAAATCAAAAGCTGATCACTTTCTGTGTAGCTCATTTTACACAGAAAAGCAACATAAATTTAATGTCACTCAGCAGAAAGGAACTTAATGTTGGCTTGGATATGAAATAACAAAAAAGTAGATTTCACTGGTTACCAAGGAATAATTTATACGTCTTTATTTATTTATTTGTGTTTTGTTAATTAATAACAAATAAGGTTTTAGTTAGTTATGTATATATGTATGCATTTATATTTGTATATTTATATTGCTTTTTTGACAGTGGATGTCTGAATGGGTAGAACCCCCCTCCTTTTTCAATAAAGAAAAAAAAAAACTATGATTTGACTATCACTGATTTTTGGAGTCTGCCAGGTCTTTTCTTCTGATGACCAGTTTACCAAATTCAGTTTAGTTACAGGAGTTGAATGGGTGATAGCTAAACTGCTTTCTTCTTTCATATGTCCCAAACATTCAAAAAATAAATTCTCATGCTGATAACATGACTATAAAATGTTGTATTTGCCTTTCACCCAAGATGCTCTGGTGACATGTTCATTAAGTAACATCCTTTTCTCCAGACATGATATTTGTTAAGTACAGTGTATGACTTGCATAGTTGATATCTGGAAATTCAGCACTGGTGTTCAAATCCTGGGGACTACTTCTCCCTTTTATGCATTAAACATACTCTCCTTACACAATGGTGATGTGGTTAAATCCAAAAGATGAAAATATAATGGGGGCATTGCAGGCTTTTGTTATGGGCTCATTCCATCCCAGCCACACTAATTCTTCCATAAAGCTAAATAACTCATAACATTGCTATCATTCCTCTTCCTCCAGTTTTAGGACATTAATTAAACCTTGCTTAATTGATTTTGTAGTCAGAGACTCATTTATCTCTCAATTGTTCAGATTTTCACAGAGTGTATAATTCTATATATTTTTTTTGTAAAAAATATTGTTGAACATGAGAAAATGTTTATTAATACTCTAAACTATTTTGAAATGATATTACCTTAGTCTAAATGTTTTGTACCTTTTTGAAACCTGATTAGAAACAAGTATTACTGAATTACAATAATATAAAGAGAAAAAGAATATACTTATATATTTAGCTGATTATATTATTTTCATATATTATTTAAGTGTCTTTATTTAAAACTAAGAGGATAAGAGAAACAGCTCATAACATTATTTGTGAGGGTAGAAAGTTTGTTTGGTTAGATTCACTAACCAAACAAAGAGGTATATTACCTCATAGTGATAGGGAATGTTTTTTAAGGTTAAGAATTACAAGTTCAGAAGTTTTATTGTTTTTAATTATCACTTTGGTGTCAGTCAGAAACATGCAAAAACTATACAGTAAAAACATTTTTAAATTCTTCATCCAAGATAGAATAAAAAATAAACAATATTTATATAAAATCACATATAAAACAAACTCAAAACTAGGAAATGAAATGTTTATCTATAAATGTTAATGGTCTGAATAATAGTAATAAAAAAAGAAGCCTATTCAAATACATAAAGTTACATAAACCACAAGTAGTCTTTTTACAAGGGACACACTTATTAGATAGAGATATAAACAACTTAAATATTAATAATTACACAGTATTAATAAGTTCTCAATATAAAACAAAAAAGAGGAGAAGCTATACTACTTCGTAATACAAATATAACACCTAAAATAATTACTACTCATCAAGATACATCAGGTATGTTTTGTTTAGCTTCAATAGAGTTAAATAGGAGAATATATACTTTAGTAAATCTATATTGGATTCCAGGACTAGGATTAAGAACAGTTAAACAACACTTTGAAGAGATAATTTATCTATCTAAGGGTAGCCTGATATTGGCAGGAGACTTCAACTGTATAATAAATTAAAAAGATACAGATTCTAAATCTAAAAGAAAAAAACAACCTATCTCCAAGGTGCTTTTAAAATGTATAGATATATTATATTTAAAAGATATAAATGAATTTGCAGAACCAGACTCACTAATCTTTTCATTTTATTCTCATAGATATAGAACTAATTCTATAATAGATTGAATATATGTCGCCAATGACCTAATAATAAAAATTGACAAAGTCAAAATTATGAATGGTCCCTTATCTGATCATAATGCCATAGTCTTTGAGATAGAGCTTACTCCTTTTCATTCAAATCCCATTACTAGGATACCTTCCTATATCACAAAATTGACAGAATTTAAAGAATTTTATGAAGAAACAATCAAAAACTTTCTAGAAATAAACTACACAGAGGATATTTCAGAAATATATGTCTGGGATTCATTAAAGGTAGTTACATATGGGAAAATATTATCCTGGTACATAAATAAAAGGAAGTCATGGAATAAAGATATGCTAGACTTAGGAAACAAAGCAGATGAATTGAAACTGGAAATACAAAAGGGCAATACTTCTCAAGTTCAAGAACTTACACAAATCAATAAGAAGTATGCAGAATTGTTACATTATAAGATTATGAATAACTTAGAAAAGATAAAAATAAACTCATACTCTACTAATCCAGCACACCTGAGACACTTAACTAATAGAACAAAAAAATAAAATAAAATCTAAACAAATAAAAGAAATATTTATTCATAATACTAACAAAAGAGTTACGGATCTAAATGATATTTTAGAAGCATTCAGACTTCAAGTTAACTTTGATAATTCCCTAAACACTCAAGATACACCTACCAAGGATATAAAAATACTTAGAAAATAATATTCATATTAAATTAACACAAGAAAAAATAGACATTATAAACAAACCAATCAATATGACAGAATTAAAATCACAAATTAAAAAGTTCAAGACAAATAAAGCACCTGGCCCAGACAATATGCTACCAGAAATGTATAAATTAATACCTAATCAAGCCATATCCTTACTATTAAAAGTAGATGATATATCCAAAAAAGATTTGAACATACCACCCTCTTGGAAATATTCATTGATATCTCCAATTATCAAACCAGATAAAGATGAGAAGCAGTGCTCTTCATACAGGCCAATATCATTACTCAATATAGACTATAAGATGTTTATGGCTATATATGCAGATAGGATCAAACACTTTCTTCTTTTCTTAATTCACAAAGATCAAACAGGTTTTATTAAAGGAAGAAACACTTCAGATAATATTAAAAGAATACTAACATTAATAGACTATAGCAAACATAGAGTCCTAGATTTAAATATAATCTCATTAGATATTAATAAAGCGTTTGATTCTGTTAACTGGAACTTTCTTTCACTAGTTTTAAAAGAATATAACTTTCCTTCTAATTTTAATAACCTTATCCAAATACTATATGAAAAATCTACTGCATATGTTAAACTAGGATCACATAGATCAGACCCTATAACAATCAGAACTAAACAAGGTTGCCCTTTATCACCATTGTTATTTGCATTACTCATAGAACCCTTTGCAAATCAAATCAGATCAAGCAATAACATAAAGGGCATTTGTATTAATAAAACGTTAAACCTTAAAATCCAACTCTTTGCTGATGACATACTTTTAACTCTCTCAGATGCCAATGAGTCTTTGAATGCTCTATTTACCTCCATGAATACATTTCAAAATATTTCAGGCCTAAAATGTAATGAAAACAAAACTAAAAGTATGCCCTGTAACTGTAAAAAATTATAAAAACTAAAGATTTTCCAAATATATAGTAACAGAAAATAAATTATTATACCTGGGAGTAAATCTTCTCAATGAATTAACAGATTCTCTAATATTTAACTATAATAAAATACTAGACAAAATAGAACAAACAATTGGTTACTGGAATAAATATATCTGTTCAACAGCAGACAGATTATATCTTATTAAAGCAATCATATTTCCCAAAATATTATACTTAATACAAAACTTTTCATTGCCAACTCCCAAATATATTATTCAAAGATACAATAAACTAATTTTAAATTTTCTATGGTTTCCAAATAAACCCTGTATAGCCTTAAATAAGCATTTACCAGATTGGGAAGATGGTGGAATTAATTTACCGGATATTGATTTATATATTACCTCCTCTGTTATTAAAAATATAACACTATGGTTAAATAATTCATATACACCTATATGGAAACAAGTGCATGAGCAGATTTACATAGAATTTAATTACAATCATATACAAGACAATTTAACTGTAATATCATCACCCCTTATATGGATGTTAAAAGATTATTTTTTAGGAAAAAGAATAATATCAATAAATTACCATCAAGCTATATAGGCTCTACACTATCAGTGTTCAAAACATATATAAACAAAATACCAAATATTAATTCTTGGATTTTTCTTATTTCCCTATAGCTTTTACACCCACTTTTCTAGACACATCCCAAATCTCTAAAATGAATATACTCAAGAAAAAATCATTACTCTTTTGGCATCAACTTATAGAGAAAGGGAAAATACTAACAAATGAACAGATAACTTACAATTATAATATAAATAAAGACTACTGGTTGCTTTCACAAAATCTAAGACATTTTCTTATAAATAAAGTAGAACAAATGCAACCTTCAGTTAGACATGAAGCTCCAAAACTCACTGAATACCTTATTCTTATCACAAAACAACCTTATCAGGGTACAGGTTACTTATCTAATATCTATAAAATTGTTAAAAAAACAAAAAATTATCCTGAAAAATCATACTGGGATTATTATACTCTAATAAACAACCATCCTCCAATTGAAGAAGAAAAAAGTAATATTCTAAAATCTTCCAGATTTTCTACATTATCAAAATACTGGCAATCATTCACTTGGAGATATCTACACAGACGTTTCTATACACCACATAGGCTAGCCAAAATGTTTTCTAGTGAAGATCAATGTTGGAGATGCCAAATCAAGATAAAAACAGATTGGCAGCATGTTTTTTATGAATGTATATGTCGCAATATGTACTGGAAGTCTATTAACTACTTTTTTCAGACTGTTTATAATGATAATTTTCAATTAACAAAGTCTATAATTTTATTCAATTCTCCTATTCCAAACTGTGTACCAAAAAAAGACACTAAAATCCTATGGTCACTGTTGGCAATTTCATGTAAAATCATAACTATACACTGGAAAAATGAGGCTTCGCCTACGTTCAAGGAATTTGAGACTTTAACAACAACAGTTGCTCACATGGAAATATTAACAGTGAAGAACAGAACTAAAAGATCTACTTTATACTATTACTCAAATATTTAGTGAAAAAAAGAAATACAAACATACAAACTAGCAGACATACATATAAATGGAAACAAACACACACATATTAGTTAACAGTCATGTTTTTTATCCTTCAATTTCTCCTTGTGTGTAAATGAATGAAAAAAAAGGGTAAAATAAATACACCAAGTGTAAGCATTTCAGTTCCTTGACACCCCCCCCCCTTTACTGTTTGTTGTTTTGCTTCTACAGTTATATCACTGAGGATTAAAGTCAGTCGATATCAGGCATTAATAGTTTCATAACTCCTAATGAATCACTGCCTATGCTGATGGAATACCTGTTGCACTCAGTGGTGTCTCATCTATCACGCTCTCTCTCAGTCTGATTTATGCTTGCACACACACAAATAAGGTTCATAGGTTAGTACTAGGCTAAGTGCCCTTGTGGGCCATTTTAAGCCTAGCCAATTACCCCATGTGAGAATCAAACCCTGCACCTTGTGTTTGCAAGGTAAACACCTGAGCCATTATGCCAACCTCCCACCGTAAGCAAGCACACACACACACACACACACACACACACACACCCACACATGTGCGCACTCGCACACACACACACACACACACACACACACACACACACACACACACACACACATACACACACACACTTTTCTTTTTTGTTTTATTTAGTATTTCTTTTAATTTTACTCTTGCTTAACAGCAAAGAACTGTTTAGCAAGCGTAAAAAAATGTTGACCATTTGCTTCTTAAGTATTTGAACTTCACAGCAGTTTAATGTGCTGTGTGAAGTGGCAGATTAGGTTTTTCAGTGGGTATTACTTGTATATTAACACCCTGCTGTTGAACATTCTACAGTCAGGGTTTAATGTACACTTTGGCTATTCTCTAAGGAGCATAAGACATTAATGGGAAAATGTAAACAGATCATAATGCAAAAGAAAGAAAGGAAGAACATTAGGGCAGCAGAGTGGTACAGCAGATAGTGCTGTCACCTCACAGTGAAAGGCTCCCCAGTTTGATACTTGGCTGGGGTGCCCTCTGTGTGGAGTTTGCATGTCCTCCCTGCATTCTTGTGGGTTTCTTCCTAGTGCTCCAGTTTGCTTCCATATTCCACAGACATGCAGTAGGTGGATTAGACACTCTAATTTGGCCATTGGTGTGAGAGTACATGTGAGTATGTGGTGTAGAAGAACAACTGGGGCAGGGCTAGCTACCTGGTAGTATAAACCCTAGCTGTAGATGATTGGCACTGTTGAAGTGACACCCTGGCACCATGTGCAAAAATGGGAAAAAGGGGTTGGGTATGGATGGATAAAAAGGAGGGAAATGGCCTACAGTCCTAGGGGATGTAATTTAATGAAACATTAAAACTATAATATAATATAATATAATATAATATAATATAATATAATATAATATAATATAATATAATATAATATAATATAATATAATATAATATAATATAATATAATATAATATAATATAATGTAATATAATATAATATAATATAATATAATATAATATAATATAATATAATGTAATATAATATAGTTGCCTTAGCTATCTTTTCAGTCATTCTACCTTTCAGTGAATTACTGTCTTCCCTTTCAGAGGAGGTGGGTGAGTTTTCTCAACAGACAGGAAACTTCTGTGGGAAGGTGGGTTATATAAAAAGGAAGTGACCATGGCTAAACCTCAGGAATCACCACCAAACTAGTTTTATTTTATTCTAATAGATACTGAACACTTCATTTGGTCATTTGTCTCTAGTTTTAGTTAACAAAACTAGCAAGCTTGTTCAAGGGGAACCTCACTGGCATTTCTGATGCCAGTTCAGTAGGAGATGAAAAGTAACTTTTAGTAGTAGAGCTGAAGTGATATATATATATATATATATATATATATATATATATATATATATATATATATATATATATAGATATATATATATATATATATTTTTTTCTCTAGTGAGACTTTCCTCATGTTTACTACACTATCTTGTATGATGCAATCTCTATTAAACAAGGGGGTGTTTGCCTAAGCTTTTCCTCAGAAAGGCAGACACTTGGAAAGACAGTTCTCTTCTTTATGTGTACCTAGGCCCATGGCTTCCTAAGCAGCCACATCCCTTCTTGATGACTTCCACTTCTCATACCTAAAAATATCATGAATATTATTCTTTCAAAGCTGAAGTGAAGGCATGGTCTATGGATCTTTGTCCCACTATGAAGGAAAGTCTCCTAATAGGTTTTCCTTCTTCAAGACTCTTCACTGAGATTCAGCATCGAAGGCTTAGTGATGCCTAGTGAAGCTTTGTGAGGCTTAGTGATGCCTTTATCCTTATACACTAACATTTTCTACCATGCAAAAAGTATCCTTACTACATGCACTCTGTGATGTTTTCACTCTACACCTGCCTTTAGGAGAGGCTTTACATTTCTCTTAGTGTTTAATGTACAGGATGATGTCTGTAGATCTACTCCATTTGTTGCAAGCTGCTTGCTGTACAACTTAAGGTCACTGATAGTCATTTTACATACTAGACATCTCAGGTACAGCAGGTACAGATCTTCTGATATTATGTCATCTGCAATGTTCACCCTTGAACAGGATAATGGAGACTTTTCCCTTTACTTCAGTCTGTTTTCCTTTTCTCTTCCTAGTCTCTTCAGTTGTTCTGGTTATCTATCACACACTTATTAACTGTAGTTCCCTAACATTTTAGCCACCTCTATTTTGACTACATCCTTTATCTCATTTGTATCTTTTGTACTCTAACACATTAATTTTTCCCTTTTTCTCTTCATTTCACATAGAAACAAGTGAGGAAATGTAGTCCATAACTGTCTCACAGAAGGCCTGCCTGCTGAATGGGATCATACATTGTAATACTTTTAGTCTAAAAATTTTAAAGATTTATGGTTCTGTGGGAGTCTGATACTACATCCTAAACCCATGGCATGCTGAATGATGAAAATATTCTTGGGCATTACATTTTCTGATGCTGTGTTTCTTAATCTGGATGGAGTATTTTTTTTGATGGACAGATAGTACAGTGGGAGTGAGTGTCTAAACATAGGTTCATAGGTTCATACTAGGCACATGACCACCAGGGTCTTTGCAAGTCTAGCTGTCCCAGAGTTCCTTGATCACATATACGGTGGGGTATGTTAGTAAGGAGGTAGCTAAGAGTTAAGTGTGTGGGGGTATGTTAGTTGGGGATTAATTTACTTATTGTCACCCTCTGTCCATCAGAGCCATAGGGGACAGGCTGGGGGTGAATTTATGATTTCCCATCTAATGATCAAAGTTTCTTTTGATCAGGTTCAGGGATGAACTGTGCTTCATGTAGATGTGGCATTTATTCCACAGTGTGGGGATCCTTTGAAACACTTATCAATCCCTCCAGCAGGTTCTAGTTATGCTGCAGAAAAAGTTCAGGTCCTTAGATCTAGTGTTTCTGGTGTTGTTTGTCTTGTGGATGTGCAAGAGATCCATCAGAGCTGGATCTGAGGGCACGTTATATTCTAGGCATAGATGGTCTTTCAGTAACCTGTAGGAGACTGAATACAGAGATAGGACCTTAAGGCGATCTGTTTAGGATAGGGTATTCATAACCTGGATTCTCCTGGTGAGGAACCTTTGAGTGCATTCCAAATGTTGCAAGTGCCTGGCTATATACATGCCAAAGGGGGCACTGTATTCAATAACAGGTATGATAAGGACTGAGTAGAGTGGTACTGTAACTTCCTTGCACCTGGATGCCATACTCTTGCTTATGAGTTTGGCAACATAGAATAATTTTCTTACTACCTTGGCTACCTGTTGGTTGAATGTCAGATTACTGTCTATATATGTTTCCAGATCCCAAACTATTGGGTCAACTGTTAAGGATGTTTCATCAGTGAAGTAAATAGCTTGAGTGGACACTTTCCCAAAGGGCAGTATAATGCATTTTCTTTGTACGGAGTTTTTGCATCAATCATTTGTTTGTATTAGACCCTCTTGTAGAATTTTGATGTCATGGTGGGTATCTCTGATACCTTCCAATTTACAGTCATCTGCGAACTTGGTGAGCTAGAGGCCTTTGACATCAGCCTTGACTTCCATGAAGTAAGTTGCCAAACAGGAGTGGGCCCAACACAGAGCCATGGGGTTACTTTGCTTATGACCAGTCTCTTTTTGGAGGTGGTCTCACCGATCCTGACTTCTTGGGTCCTATCTGTGAGCCAACTTAGAATCCAGTGAGTTATGTAGAGACTTACGCCTAGTTTTGAGAGTTTGTCAACAATACTTGAGTGGGCTATTGTATTGAATGCCCTAGCCAGGTCAAGGTAGGTGGTATATACCATTTTCCCCTTATCCATAGCTATGGTGACCTGCTAGAATAAGAAGTCTACCAGGTTAAGTATGCATGACTTTCCCTTAACAGAGCCAAACTGGGATGGGCCATTTCCATAGTAATTCATTCCATGGCTTTGCGTATTAGACTTGTCAGACTGATGTGTTTGAAGTTCCCAGGGCCAGATGATGGTCCACCCTTATCATGGAGCATGACCGTTGTGGCCCTCCATTCACCTGCATGTAACTAGTTTTGAGATGGTTGTTATAGAGTGCCTCAAGTGGTCCTGCTAGGTCATGTTTTAGGCTGTTTAGGAGGCAACTGTGGATATTGTCATGGTCCATTGAAGCAGTGTTTTTGGCCATAGAGAGCACCTCCAGAACCTGCTCCCTGTTGATAGTGGGGGGATATACTAGCAGGCATTTCACAGGGGGGTAGTGGGGGTTAGTGGGGGTAAAGTTAGAGCTAAATCTATCAGCTAGCAGATATTCTAGGTCACACAGGTCAGTGAAGGTTGTGCCATTTACCTCCAGTTTTGAGTATTACATTTAAGATTCCTGACATAGCTGAAGAAGGCCTTGTGATTGTCCTTCGCCTGGGAGGCTATACTGACCTCATAATTGACCTTGATGGACTTTGTTAGAACTGCTTGTTTCTTATTTATTTGAATCAGAGAGCTCTTGTCTGAATGAGAGTTGCTCTGATTTTGGCCATAACTTTTTTTCTTTTGTATGTATAGTGGCATTGTGATATCAAAATAAGAGCTGTTTTAAAAACATGCACTTTGTTTATTTATTTCATATTACCCAGTAAATGGGAAGAATTGTTGACCCTTTTCAGTCACCGCACAAGTTCAACAAGGAGCAATTAATAATTTCATATTTGAAAGAGTTGTTGTTTGTCTTTCGGCTGTTCCCGGTTAGGGGTTGCCACAGCGGAACTTCGGTTCGCTAATGATTGGCAGTAGATTTTAACGAACGCCGAGGTGCCAGCTCGACGTCCAACCTTCAACGAAGGCATCGTCTTTGAAAGAGTAACAGTAACAAATACAAACTGCAAATGCATTAGCACATAATAGTAATGGACACCATACACTTTGTAATAAAACATCATATACATAACATTTCTCAAGACATTGTGCATCCCTTAGTTACCCTCAGAAGGTTATGTGAGCAATATTGTTGTTAGAAAAGACGACAGAGTTAGCAAACAGTACCATATGCATTTTCTATTATTTACATACCGTTTAGGCATTTTCTTATTGCTTACTATCTGTTTACACATATTACCATGGTAAGTTTCAATTCCATCATTGATAATAGGTAGAAGGTTTTTCTTCACCATCTATGTGTTGCTCCAAATGTTGGATAAGGCAGCCCATTTCCAGTGTTATTTTTTCCCATAAATTCTTCCTTTTTTCAGAACATGGTATAATTTTCAGAAAAGTTGCCCCTTGAATTTCCCTGGGAAAATTATATTTTTCATATTGGCTTTTATAATGTATGTGCTGCCTTATAGCTAGCTTTCATTGCTGTTACATATCTCTTTTTTCATTTTGTCAGTGTTATTCCATTTGAAGTACTGAAATATACAGAAATAAGTATAATGAAGCACTTATGTTAGATTCTGCTCTCTTACAACTCATTGCTGATATGCGAGTTACATAACTTGCAATAAAACATAATTTATGCAAGCATGTATAAAGATAAGATAAATTATGACTAACACAACTACTTTAAAAATAGTTGTGTACCTAGAGATGGGAAGCAAATTCACTGCTTTCACAGAGGTACATTTAATTTTACATGCTAAAGCACTGTACCCAATAAACTATGACATTTAAAATAAAGTCATCAAGTTTTCAGCTATGCGGGCTTCTAGGTGCCAAGCAACTGTTAACTCATTCAAGTAACCGTGAGGGTTACTGAACTGCTCAAGCCCTTCTTATCTCAAGAAAGAGTGTTTTGAATTGCCCAACAAATAAATTTCTCATTTCAGCTTCTGTTTGACTTTTTGTTGTATTGGCAAACAGAGTATCCTAGGCAGCAGTGCTACAGCAGTGAAGCTGTACCGGAAAGTTCTGTCAGTCAATGCCAGCCAACTTTCAGTTACAGGAGTACCAAAATCATGAACAAGGGCTTCCAAAAAGAGACAGAACAAAACAGGCTGATCACAGCTCTGGCCACCTCTGGCTTTGGTGAAAACAACAGCATATCATTACAGCCTCCAGAGACATTTAACAGGCTAAGCATACTACAATATTAAGGTATGTTATGCACATCTATGACATATAAATAACCATTTTTGGCATCAGAGAAATATACCAATGTAGCAGCATAGTGTTCTGTGTGGCATTTTTCTACTAGAAGACTTTATTCAAATACAGACTGCATTCCTTTAGCGTTCTGTTTTTCTGACTGGTTATACTAACTGGATGTGTTTGATTTGTAAAAGGATTGTGGAAGTGAATTTTAAAAATGCCAGATTTTTATTATTGAAAACAGTAATGCATCTGAAAAGGGTATGAATTACAATGTACATTTCATTTCTTTGCTGTACATGGTTCTGCATTACTGACTACAAAAAGAATCAAAGAATAATAGTTGGTAAACTGCATTTTATGAAAGTAACTTCATGTCACATAGGTGTTTATATGAGCAAAGGTATGTACGTTAAAATCCCTACAATGTACAGTTACTACAGTTTTCCCCTAAGAGCTCTGCTTGGAATGTCTTATTTTCTTTAAAAACTGTGCTTAGATTTATAGCATACAGTGAGACAAAAACATTGAAAAAGTTTCAAGGAAGGCTTGTATCTGTTTTACTTCACTTAATAGCTTACATTGCAAAAGCAGCACATGTAATGATAATCACATAATTTGTTTCACACCTGAACAAGTATCAGTGTATACGTTTTGTACATTATTAGTAAATATGCTAAAGTCAATAGTGTCTTTCATTTCAAATCACAGCAAATGCCTTCCCTTAAAGCATGACTAAACCTGCCAGGTTAACCTTACTCCATACTTGGAAATATTTCACCTGAAAGGTGCTCCTGCAGTTTTTCAAAAGTGTAAGCTTTGTAAACACAATTCCATGAGTAATTGTATTAATATATATATATATATATATATATATATATATATATATATATATATATATATATATTAGATCCGCGGTGGTGCAGCGGTAGCGTTGTTGCCTCACAGCAAGAGGTTCTCCCATTCAATTCTCGGTTGGAGTGCGGGTTGTGCCTTCTGCGTGGAGTCTGCATGTCCTCTCTGTGGTTGGATGGGCGTTCGAAAGACATACGTAAATGGGCATGCCTTTGTTGATGGTTGAATGTTGAGCTGGCACCTTGGTGTTCGTGAAAATTTACTCCCAATCATTAGCGGACCGGAGTTCCACTGTGGCGACCCCTAACCGGGAAAAGCCAAAACGCAACAACATATATATATATATATATATATATATATATATATATATATATATATATGTGTGTGTGTGTGTGTGTGTGTGTGTGTGTGTGTGTGTGGTCTCGTCACAAGATACTTGTCATATGGCAAGGGTACATAATGATCCACTGCACAGCCACACTGTACATGTGTATGCAGGCTTTGAAACATACAACATTAAGTGCTGTTATGAATGTAGCATGAGGAGTGTACTGATGGGCAATATTTGCTGTTCACTTGTGATATACTGATTGAGTAATACAGCTTTTGCATCACTCCACTCAGCTGCACTGGTCTCTACTCAGCAAGGAAGAACAAGATGTACAGCTTGCAAATGGGAGCAGCATAATAATATGCCTTTTAGCATATTTTACAGCATAGCAGGTCTACATTCTGCAAAAAGTCCTCTTATAGTTTGCTATCTAATGCTGGGGGGGCACACATACAGCCATTCATGAGAGTAGCAATGCAACATATGAGGTGGAAAAGGAGGAACAGGAGAGCACCAAAGAAGTAGACACAAATCAGAGGGAAATACTCAAGGATAAAATGTAGAATTGATTTCAAGGCAGAGGTTGTAAAGGTAAAATAATATTTTGTTGGGATAGAATTTCATTTTATATCAGCAGAGAAGGAATAAGGGGTATGGAAGGCGATTAAAGGGGAATGGATGGATGAAGAGGGTAAGAAAGTTTGTAGGGTGGAGACAGTGAAACAAAATGCACTATAGGCAAAAATCCTTGTGAGGTTTGATTGACAATGGATAGGTGCATAATAAACAGAGGTTAGACAAATGTGGATGCAGAAGAAAAGGGGAGACATCTGGTAGGGAAAGGATGAATTTCTCTCTGAATGCAGCTGGCAGCCTACTGCAGTGAAAAAACTACTGAAAATCATTGCCTTTTGATGGCCCAGGATGGCTGATTATACGGCCTACTCACCAACTGGTGATCAAATGCCCAGGGACAGCAGATTAACTGAATGTGCTGTCTGCTGCAAGAGCCTGTCTATGTGACCAAGCCTGCCCTCAAAATAATACTGTGCAACAGACTCCACCAACTGTTACATTTACATCTTGCTAACAGAGGTTCCACCCTTTCTAGATGTACAACACTAGATGTGGGGCTCCATGCATGTTATGGGTTGAGGCTCCATGCTTGATGGGAGTCTTCATCCCTCACTGATCAAGCAGTCCCAGCCCCATCACCAGACAGAGCCTGGACTTCCACACTAGGTGACTGTGGTGGAAATGGCTGTTGTGCAACTCCTTGTAGCTCATAGCATGCATAAGGAAGACACAGAGGAAGGGATGGCATAAGTGTGTCATATATTAATACGCAAATGAAACTCACTGCACTGTAAATGATCTGCAAACCCTACTCAACCTGCTAGCCTGTACATCTTTGCTGCTTCCTGTAGCAACCTGCCTAGTTCATTTCATGCTTCTATAGGATGAAACAGACAGAAAAAGGAAAGTCTGTTGGTGTTACTGACTATGTGAAACATTTGGCAATGCTGGCTATTCCTATGTAATAACTGACATATTAGATGTAATAACAATTTATTGTAAACATCCCCTGGCCATGCACCCTGTCCCAAACACACATATATATACAATTTATATATATATATATATATATATATATATATATATATATATAAATCTACCAAACAACATATATGTGTATATGTATATATATATATATATATATATATATATATATATATATATATATATATATTTATATATACATACACAGACATATATATATATATATATATATATATATATATATATATATATACATTTTGCACATATATATGTGTATGTATGTATATATATATATATATATATATATATATATATATATAAACCAACATTAACCTATATCTATGTCCATCAATCTGTGTCAGATAAAACAGCTGATTGTGTAAGCATCTCTGACTTACAAACTGAACATGTATTTAAATAATACTTACTCATTCTTTAGAAGATGCAAACGTCACCCTTGACATACACTGCTAATGCCCTGGATACATAAATTCCCGCCATGCTAACTTTGCATACAGTACCACTACTTGACTAACATAAGTAGTTAGCATGAATAATTGTTTACATGTGTTTAAATAAAGAACTACTGTACATCTCAGAGTGTTCATTGAAACTCTTTTCCATCTAGTGCAGCAGGTCAGTCTAGTGGCATCTGAGGTCATCATAATGGTAGCTATACTGCTATGTGGACCATGGGATTCGTGAACTAGGGGATACATATAGTCCTCATTGGTACCTTGCCCAGCTCATATTAGGCATCTACCTTCCTAAGTAGTCCATCATACATATCCAGCAGCCTGGATTCATAGTTCCCGAGCAGATAGTACAAAACCATCATGTTCCCTTTCAAATGCAAAGCAGGACTCTTCCTTCTCGATTCAGTAGATGCAGCCAAGTCTGAGCAACTGACCATGGGAATGCAAGTGAGTCTCTGAGTGCACCAAGATGGTGGACAAATGCATATATTATCAAATGTTTTTTGAACTATGAGTAGACATTCATACAGGCCTGCACAATACAGTTATGTGGCACATTGCCATGTAGGAGTGCCCTTGTGATATGCCACCACTTGACATCTACCTCATGAACAAGTTACAAAGAAAGAATGCATTACTTGAGGCCATAATAAAGTGCTCATACAAAGTCATGTTATAAACAATAAATTGTTTGTGTGATGCACAGAATTATATAAAGTTGTATAATTTGGAAATGTGTCACCATTTTAGTGGTCACAGAGTGGTACATTACACAGAAAGGTTTAACCATTTCTAAATCTGAAAAATTATTTTGTATGATATGTACATATGGGTATATGGTAGGGAAATAGAATATTTTTTTCCATTTGATAATTGTGGTCACTCTTCATAGGGCTTAAGTATGCCTGGTTTATTGGTATGGTTCAACAATGATTTATTGTGCTTGGCAAGAATATGTTTTGAGCATATCCAATATCATTAGATTTGGTGCTGCATGAAATATACAAAGAAAATTACCTTTTTCAACTGACACCTGCATGTCCAAGGTGTTTTTACAGGTATTGCATAGAGGACAAATCTGGCTTCAGTGTAGGTAAGTCTCACAAGGACTTGCAGCCGAGAGGAGGCTGTTTGGAGTAACATTGTACCTTTCACAACAGCAATAACTGAGACACAAGTAAAAAGTATGAAAGAGGGCACTTAAAGATTTTATGGAAACAGGTACATTTCCAAGAAAGCCTAAGTAGCTCCATGCAGACTATTAGCCCAGATCACACATCAGTTCTATCGCTTATCTGTCCCACTGTATTTGTCTAGCTTGACAAAATATGACCATTTACATATAAACTATGCGATGTGTGGACTTAGGGTTTTAGACATGTAACATTTGGGATATGGTATAGTTAGGTTTCATCTACATTTAGCCATACATTCTTGTTATGACCAAAAGTATCATTAACAGTAATCAGCCAATAACCTGGTCTACAATCACCTTCCTTTCCTCCAGCTCAGTCAGATTCAGTACTAATTCTGCCATATGTAGATGTTTTATTGTCTTTTTATTATGCAAAGTGTCCTATTTCAACTATCATTTATAAGCCTAGCCACTGTCAGGAAGTATGCTTTAACAGATTACTGGCAAGTGGTCATGTGAGTTTTGACTGGCACAGGTGGTCAAAATGAAATATGATCAATTGCAGAACTGACTGAGTATAGCTGGTTGCTACTGAAGTTTTCTCTATATGATAGTGGTGATTCTATGTATTTGAGATATGTGTTCTTAACTCATTTGTGTATAAGCATAAAGTTAGCATGTATAAGCAAAGGTGTGATGGCATTTGGGTGCAGGGGAGCTTGTCCCTACTAAATTTGATGTGTTTTTTTTAGTATGGAGAATGTTTGTGCATGCTTTTGGCTGGTCATTTCATAAATTTGTGTGTGATCAGATGTGCTTGGAATCAGATGGATATGTGTTTGATTGGGGTGCTTGACTGAGTGTGATTTGATTAGTGTGCCATTTGAACATCTATTATATATACTTGTTTTAACATACCAGAGCTAGGGTCAGCATAGTGTGAATATGTTCCTTTTTAAACAGGTATATTCAAACAATATGGACCTATATTCTGAACAATCAGAATAAATATATACTGCTATATTCCCTATTTTTATACAGAACTCTGTATGTCAACAGAATAATCAGGCAACCAGCGACTGACAACTGTCAGCATTGTGGAGAGCTCTGGGGCAGCACAGTCTTTTTCTTTTGAGGGCTTGGGGGTGCAGACCAAAAATGATAGACTCAAGTGACATCAATGGCATTGCAGAGCACAACAGGACAATGGGCTAGTGTTACCAGTGCCTGACAAACATGACGTGTCTGTACCAAGAGCAAAGCCTTGCAGACTGAAATGGAGTTATCTACCATAGGAGGTGGCCCTCCATCCTCTGCACACCTCATATAATCTAAGAAATTCCTCAAGTCCCTGCACAGAGGTAATGTATCATACATTATCTCCAGAGTGGGTTTGGATGTTGGTGCTGGGGTGCCCAAGCTCTCACTAGGTTTCCATGAGGGTTATTCCAGGTTTGCACTCTTTGTCTGCGGTGGGGAGGTGGCTATATTGGTGAGAGATACACTAAATTCAGCATAAGTCACTTTAGCTGATGCATATTTTTTTTCACTTGATGTGATGCTTATTTTTTTAGCAACACCTCAAAGCTTCAAGGACATCTTGCCTCCAATGGACATAAGCTTATGTAACTTTTCATTTGTTATATGAACACCCATGCAATTCATGTTACACGGACACCCTAGTACCATATGATCTTATTGTCACCATGATGTTCTGTATGATCTGTATTTAAAGCTAACAGCAACGATGGGCATGGGATACTAATATCTGAGGAGAGTCACATGACTGTTATTAGTGCTGACAAAGATGGCATGATTCACAGTTCGGAAACTCAATTCCCTTATCTGTGACAATCATGGATAGTGAATCAGCTTTTACACAGGGTGAACATATGACAAGAACTCCTCAGGGCATGGTTGCATGAGTGTTCGACATCCAAACAGCCTGAGTGACTTCCTGTGGATCATGCCCACATACTTGGTTCTCCTGTGTTGGAGTAAATAGGTTCACATACATGCAATACTTCAGATGTGGAGGCAACTAAAGTTGCCTAATAACAAAGAGGCCTACATATCCTATTTCACCCCTGCGATACAGGCAGCACTGGAGGTAAATGTGCAGGAATGTTTTACAGGCATAGTCCAATACCACACAGTCTACATTGGTGCTGGAATCTTTTAAGGACACAGAATAAGCCATGATCACCTCTAAAATATCTCTGCAATTACAATTTGTCACTACAATCACTCTGAAGTACTGATAAATTATTCTCTGCTTCTTTTCTTCTCGTACACTTTACTTTCTTGACAGTCCTAGTATAGAATATGTTATCAAATAATCCGTTTAATATTTCACAACTGATGCAAGGAAATAATGAGCATTTTTTAGAGAAATGGCTTCAGCAACCATTACAGAATCAACAGACACCACGTGGCTGCAACAAAACCAGGAACATGAAGCAGAGATCGAAATCAACTACAGAAGAACTCACACCGAGAACACAGATGGGCACCGAGACCTTAACGCAGGTAGGACCCACAACACGCAGTCGCTTACAATAGAATACATAACTGATATAGGAATAACTGTACTGAGTTTGTCTAGTGTTCAGTTCAGTAATGAAGAGCTCTCCCTACTTGATAAAGGTTTATCCTTTATTCTCTCTGCAGAAGGCAACTTGAATGATGCCCTTACAGAGCTGACACTGTACGTAATCTTGATTTAAAATTGTTATATAAAAAGATGCTTCATCTAACTCAGATTTTGGTTATAAGCTGAAATGTAGCAGTACTTCTGTGCCCATCAGTGCACCCACACCACAGTACAAACCTTTTATAATGTGTTTCATAGTTTCATAGTATAGTACTAGGCTATCTGCCCTGGGGCATTTGTAAGCCTAGCCATAGTGATGTGGCATTTGCCACCCCATGAAATGGTACAAAAGATGTACAGAATAAATTTAGAATACTGTGCCTCTGTCTAGTAGTGACACAATGAAGGTCCCCTTATATAATAGAATTAGTTTACTGTGCCCCTGTCTAGCAGTGACACAGATGTGACCCCTGGGGTAAACTTACAATCTCCCATCCACTCATCAAGATTTCTCTTGAAGAGAGTCAGTGAGGGACTCTGCCTAATACGAACTGGGATCTTGTTCCAAAGCATGGGAAGCCTCTGGGTTATGAATCTATCCCTCCAGCATGTCCTATTCATACTTGTGCCGAGGTTTAAGTCTTTAGCTCTCATGGTTCTGATGGATTTGGATTTTTTGAGGTGGAGCATGTCCATCAGATCCTGATTGGACATGGCCTTGTATGTCAGGCAGAGATCACCGCTGAGCAGGTGGTATGATACTGAATAGAGCTGAAGTTTCTTTAGTCTGGCAGAATAAGACATATGTTGGAGACCCTTGATCTTCTTGGTGAGGTACTTTTGTGGTCTCTCCAGCTGTTGCAAATGCCAGGTGAGGAACATACCAAATAGGGCATTATACTCAATCATGGGTCTGATGAGGGAGGAATATAGGGGTACAATGACATCCTTGGATCTGGATGTGAATCCCTTCATGATGAGGTGTGCAAGGTAGAATGTTTTTCTAACCACTTTGGCAATGTGGGTATCAAATGAGAGGTCGCTGTCAACTTGGGTCCCTAGGTCTCTGATTACTTTTTCCGTACTCAGTGGGTTGCTGTCTATGTGATAATTTGTGGGTACTTTGTTTTTCCCAAAGGGGATGACTATACATTTTTTGGCATTTAGTTTAAGGCCGTGACTCCGGCACCAGTTGTCCATTTCTGTAAGGCCTTTTTGTAGGATGTGTGTGTCTGCTGGTGTATTGACTATGGTGCCTAGTTTGCAGTCATCTGCGAACTTTGTCAGCCACAGCCCTCCCGTGTTTGCTTTAACATCTGAGAAATAAATGCCGAACAAGAGGGGTCCCAAGACAGATCCCTGTGGGACACCACTTGTGACTGGCTTTGTGTCTGACATTGCTCCAGCAATTTTAACTTTATGGGTTCTGTCCTTTAGCCAGTTTGCAACCCATCTAGTGACATAAGGGTTTACTTTTAAGCTGTTGAGCTTATCTATGATGCCTGAGTGGGGTATTGTGTCGAAGGCCTTAGCCAAGTCCAGGTATGCTGTATGGACTGCTTTGCCCTCGTCAATGGCTCTAGTGACTGTTTCAAAAAAGTCAACCAGGTTTAAAAGGCAGAATCTGCCCTTTACAAAGCCGAACTGGGTGGGGTCAAGTGTCTGTACGTCCCCAATGTCTCTGTTTATGAGTTCCATAATGATTCTTTCCATAGCTTTGCAGACCAGGCTGGTTAAGCTTATGGGGCGGTAGTTCCCAGGGTCTGTAGAGGTACCCCCTTTGTGGAGTGGGACCACTGTTGCTGTACGCCAGTGTTCAGGTACATATCCTGTAGTAAGGCTAAGGTTAAATAGCATTTTTATGTGTGGGTTTAGCTCCTCTTGGAGTTCAAGTAACACGCAACCTGGGATACCATCAGGTCCCATTGATGCTGTGTTTTTTGCTTTGTTTAGGGCGGTTTTCACTTGGACATCTGAGATGACAGGGAGATTACATTCAGCTGGGATAAGTATTTCTTCTTTTGGGGGTGAAGGAGGGGAGAAATTTGCACTGAACCTGTCAGCCAGAATGTTGGCAATATCTGTGGGTTCAGTGTATTTTTTATTGTTGTGAACCAACTCTGAGCATATCTGAGGGTTTCCATGGGTTTCTAACATAGCTGAAGAAGGCTTTGTGGTTATCTTTAGTGTCCTTAGCGATTTTTCTCTCAAAATTGGCCTTGGATGTTTTATGAGAGAATGTAGTTTTCTGCTAATATTGATCAGAGATGTCTTCCCTTCATGGGATTTTGCTCTGACGTGCAGTAGCTTCCTTCTTTTGTTATACAATTTGTTTATGGCTGAGGTCCACCAGACAGGACGCTTACCTTTGGTGGAGAGGGACTTGGATTTGTTTGGGATTGCATGATCCATGCATTCTTGGAGATGTCCATAGAAAGCATTTGTGAAGAATTCAGCATTGTGGGATGTGGTATCCACTGGCACATTGGGCTTAAAGGATACTATCTCAGTCTTAAGAAGAGTGAAGACTGCTTTTGAGAAGTTTTTCACTGTGGTCTTTTGTGCTGGGGGTGGAGGTGGGATATGTATATCCAGGGTGATTAGTTTGTGGTCAGATCTCACTAGTGAGGGGTATACGTCTGGTGTGGAGCATTTTGTCCCCATGTTTGTGATGATCAGGTCTAGTATATTATCTCCCCTAGTGGGAGAGGTGACTAATTGTTCCAGTGCATTTGAATTTATGAATTCCAGGAACCTTTGGGCTAGGGTATTAGGGCTAGAATAATGTACCCATCTATGTTTGGGTAGTTGAAGTCTCCCAGTATGATGGTATTTTGTGATACATTCATATCCTCCAATGTCTTCAGGAAGGCTGAGTGGAGTTCTTGATATTGGGAGGGTGGTCTGTAACATGCTACCAGTTGTATAGCAGTTTTGCCTATGGTTAGTTGTATGGTCTCTGATGCTTCATGTGTTGCTACTAACCTGGAGTTGTGGGTGTCCTTGATGAATATGGACACTCCCCCTCCATTTGTGGTTCGGCCCGGGTTTTGGGGGCGAAAAGCATGATACGAGGTATAGCCTGGTAGTGCTGGAGTGCTCTCAGGAGCCTTGAACCAGGTTTCAGTTACTGCACAAACGTCGATGTTCTCCATGCTGAGGAGTGCATCAAGTGCCTGCATCTTGAGATTTAGACTTCTGGCATTGAGCAGCATTACCCTTAGTTTTTTTCCATTATTGTTTTCTAAGGAGGTGGGTTTGTCTTTTGAGCCTTGCCTAAAAAAGGCACTATGGGGGTGGCAAGAGCATTAGACAATATCTGGAAGCCCAGTGACAGGTGTAAGCCATCCCTTGTGAAGCAGCGTGGCCTGTCCAACATGTCATCCCAGGCAGACAGACATTGGATCCCCTTAGAATGACACCAGTACTTGAGCCAATTGTTAAAGCTGATCATCTTGTCTTTGTATTGTGGTATCATTCTTGGTGAGGGCAAGATGCTGCTCAGGGTCAGGGTCATACCAGCCTGGGCTATATAATCGGAGAGCTCCTCTATGTCTCTTTTCATGTAGTCCAGGGAGGTACGTCTCAGGTCATTCACACCAGCATGGACAATGACGGAGTCATATTTGTACTTGCTTTGGAGTGACTTGAGTGTGTGTGTTATGTGGCAGATCCTAGCTCCCGATAGACAGCTCACAGTCACCTTCTCCTTGTTCAGCCTGGTCAGCGGGACATCAGTGTGTCTGACTATAGAGTCACCTATTACTAGTGTATCAAGCAAGGTGTTTGGCCTTAAGGGCTGTGATTGGTTGACACACTGATTTATTGAAGTATGTGTTGCATGTGTTTTGTTTTGAGGTGGTGGATTTTTGGGTGTCTGCTTTGGGAGCCTCTGTTGTTTTGGTAACTTTTTTATTAGAGCCTCCGAGTATGTCTTTGTGTTTTTATGCGTTTGGTTTACAGTTGTGGTAGGTCTATGTGGGACTGGGATTGTTGTATGTGTGGTTGCCATCTCCTCCTGTCTGGTCATGCCAGCCCTGAGTTGAGAGAGTTCAGCCTCCAGTTTGGCTATATAGTTGCATCTCTCACATGTATTTGCGTTTGTTGGGAGGAGGAGAGGGTTGTCTGCGTACATGAGACAATTGTAGCATTGTCTCAAGATATCCAGATTGACCAGCTGAACTGGAGACGATGCCAGTAATCTACCACTCGACATGCTAGAACTGTATAAGGGAGTGCTGTACCTTTAAGAGAAGTGGATATTCACAGGGGTGGTAAGTAGATGTAGTGCTTTACTTAGTACGAGAGTGCTTACTTAGTAGAAAAGTATTGAGAACAAGTGCTAGGCTTATAATACAGTAAGTAGTCTGGTTATACTAAGAGTAGAGCTTCCTTAAGGGAAAATTTGAAGAACAGACTTGGCGGAGCCAGAAAAAGTTTAACCTTGTTTAACCGGTGCTGCGCTATGCAAAGCCGTGCAAACGCGGATTTTAAACAGTGAACTACAAAAGAGCTAGAAATGGTCCAAAACAACCAATTACTACAGCTTCTTGTGCTGAGGTCACTTCCTACAGGGACAGGTAGGCTGCTCAAGGCTCCCCACTCCCACTGGTGAGCAAAGAAACTTCCTTCTATCCAAGTAAGGTAATGGACAACACAGGAACTACACCACAGCCCAGAATACAGCAATGCCTGTAAACTGGTCTAAACTAGTCGAGGAGAGGTGGGAAAAGAAGGATTTTTTTTTTGTTTTTTTTTGTTTTTTGGTAGAAACACACAGAAAATGCAGAGACAGTGATAAATTAGTTACACAGGCTAGCACGCTTTAGTGGGCAGCCTCCACAGTTAAATTAAGCAAACAAACAAACAAACTTTTGATCAAGTTTGACTAAAATGTAACTTTAAGTGCAGATTTTAAAATAATGTAGCAAACAGTTAAAAAACAGTTCAAGCTAGTTCAGGGTAAGCTACAGAAGCTATTCCAAGTGTAAAAAATGCAAAGATACTTAAATCCAGAAAGTAGTCGCTTTTCTGAGTTCCCTGCTGCTAGGACCACTCTGCAGAACCACGAGGAGCTTGTCTGAGCAGTATAGCCAGAAAAAAATGCCCAGGGCGGATTTTAAACAGTGAACTACAAAAGAGCAAGAAATGGTCCAAAACAACCAATTACTACAGCTTCTTGTGCTGAGGTCACGTTCTACAGGGACAGGTAGGCTGCTCAAGGCTCCCCACTAGGTGAAAATTATATTTATGATTTATGATTTATCTTTTGCCAGTAAAACTAAAAGTAAATATTATAATCTTAGTGCTGAACAGACAGGTGTTATAGAAGTTGATGAGAATTGGAAGTATTATAATAAATCAAGCAGATAGGGTGCAAAAACTATTATGGACACTAATAAGAATACTGAGTACATGTACTTATTATTGGATGATTCTGTCACATTTAAAAGGATTAATTCAGCAGCAAAAAATGATGTAATATTTAGAGTTAAAGTTTTTTGTATGATTTATTGATGGATAAATCTATTATAGCAGAATTAGATAACTTTCTATATATGGCAAATCCAGTCATTCCAGCAATTTATGGTTTACCCAAAATACATTAAAAATATTGAGGTACCCCCAATGAGACCAATAGTGTCTGGTGGCCAGGGGGTAACCAACCCAATCTCTAAGTTTCTTGAAGAGCAGCTTCATCCTTTGTTGATGTATAGCAGGAGTCGTATAAAAGATACAAATAACTGTTTGCTTCAATTATATGAATGGGCAGAAATAAACAAAGAAATGAACATTATGTTTGTCACAACGGACACAAAGTCTCTTTTCATGGTTATTCCTAATGAATTAGGTATTGAGTTTGTGAGACAATTTCTATATAAACATAGTAATATCGCAACTGAGATAATAGAGCTTGCTGTTTAATGTTGGATATAGTACTCAATAATAATATTTTTATGTTTAATAAGGAGATCTTTAATCAGCATTTGGGGGTAGCTATGGGTACCCCCACTACGAATACTCATGCTAACATAGCTCTCACTAGATGAGAAGAGATGCATATTTATGGTGTGGATACAGAATATTTGAATAGTAATTTAGTATTCTACAAAATATTCGTGGATGACATCTTTCTTATCTGAAGTGGAAATCTGGACTCATTATCTCAGTTTGTTGCTGATTTACAAGGCACTGCAGATTTCTTAAGCTTTGATGTTAACAGCTCAACAGATAAATTTAGCTTTTTAGATACTGATGTATCTTTCAGCAATGGTTGTTTGAATACTCACATTTAGAGGAAAAAATGTTCAGTCAACACAATATGTTCATTATTATGATAGGATGCATCCTAGATTTGTTTATAATAGTGTTGTTTGTAGTCAATTCCTGAGGGCTAGCAGGCTGAACACAGAAGGTAATGGTTTTATGCAAGTTATAGATAGTATGACATCAGACTTTGCAATTAGAGGATACAATATGGAGCTGTTAGAAAGGAATAGAAACTGTTATTTCTAAACGTGAAGATTTGGGTGCACCCTACTCCTCCAGTCCTAGAAGGAATACTAGGAGTAATGAGGAAAGGCCTAAAGATAATAATAATTATTGCATTGGATATATTACAAAGTACAATAGGCACACAAACTTTATTAAACATAGTACAAACAATTTGGGTTGTTTTGAAATCTGACCCAAATATTACTGAAATTATTAACATGCAACCACATTTTATTTATAAAAAGGAAAGGAACTTATAACAAAGACTCTCTTACAAAGATCAAATATTTGATTCTTATAAGAATTTTCCTTTTAGTAAACAGGGAACTGTCCCCTGCCATAATTTTATCTATTCCCAGTATATTATAGGTTCATAGGTTCATAGGTTGATACTAGGCTATCTGCCCTAGGGCATTTATAAGCCTAGCCAGAGTGTGTTTGGCTTTCACCACACTTTTAGATTAGTTGACTGTGCCTCTGTATAGTAGGTCACAGAAGATAGCCCTTTTAAGGTTAGTTTACTGTGCCTCTGTCTAGTAGGGACACAGAAGAGATCCCAGGATAAACCTACAATCTCCCATCCACTTGTCAAGATTTCTCTTGAAGAGGGTCATTGAGGGGCTCTGCCTAACATGGATTGGGATTTTGTTCCAGAGTGAGGGGACCCTCTGGGATATGAATCTGTCCCTCCAGCATGTCCTATTTATTTCTTTGCTGAAGTTTAAGTCCCTGGAGCATGTAGCTCTAAGGGATTTGGATTTCCTGAGGTGGAGCATGTCCATTAATCCTGCGTTGGACATGGCTTTATACGTCAGGCACAGATCGCCTCTGTGTAGGTGATAAGCAACTGAGTAGAGCTGGAGTTTCTTTAGCCTAACTGCATAGGACATCTGTTTGAGTCCCTTGATCCTCTTGGTGAGGTACTTTTGGGGTATTTCCCATTGCTGCAGGTGTCGGGTATGGTACATCCCGAATGGGGCATTGTATTCAATTATGGGCCTGATGAGTGATGAGTAGAGGGGCACAATGACCTCTCTTGATCTAAATGTGAACCCTTTCCTGATAAGGTGGGCTATATGGAAGGTCTTTCTAACCACTTTGGCAACGTGATTGTCAAAGGAGAGATTGCTATCTACTTGGGTCCTCAAATCCCTAATTACTTCTTCCATACTTAATGGATTACCACCTATGTGGTAATTTGTGGGCACTTTGTTTTTCCCAAAGGGGATGACTATGCACTTTTTGGCATTTAGCTTTAAGCCAGGGCTCTGGCACCAGTTATCCATCTCTGTGAGACCCTTTTGGAGGATGCTTGTGTCAGTCGGCGAGTCGATTATGGCACCCAGTTTGCAGTCATCTGCGAACTTGGTCAGCTATAATCCTCCCGTGTTAGCCTGTACCTCAGATAAATATATACCAAAAAAGAGAGATCCCAGGACTGAGCCTTGTGGGACGCCACTTGTAGCTGGTTTAGAGTCTGACATGGCACCTGCAATTTTGATCATGTGGGTTCTATCCCTGAGCCAGTTTGCAACCCATCTTGTCACATAGGGGTTGATATTTAAGCTGGTGAGCTTATTTATGATGCCCAAGTGGGGTATTGTGTCGAAGGCTTTTGCGAGGTCCAGGTAGGCTGTGTGGACTACCTTTTCTTCATCTATGGCCTTGGTGACTGTTTCAAAGAAGTCGACCAGGTTCAAGAGGCAAGATCTGCCCTTAACAAAGCCGAATTGGGTAGGATCCAGTGTTTGGAGGTTCCCAATGTCTTTGTTTATGAGTTCCATGATGATACGCTCCATAGCTTTGCAGACCAGGCTAGTCAGGCTTATAGGGCGATAGTTTCCGTGGTCCGTTGTGGCACCACCTTTGTGGAGTGGGACCACTGTTGCTGTATGCCAGTACTTGGGTACATATAGGTTCATAGGTTCATACTAGGCTATCTGCCCTATGGCATTTATAAGCCTAGCCAGAATGTGTTTGGCTTTCGCCACCCATTTAAAATTTATTTTGCTATGCCCTTTTTCGAGGTTAGAATACTGTGCCTCTGTCTAACAGTGACACAGAAGTGATACTCGGGGTAAACCTACGATCTCCCATCCACTCATCAAGATTCCTCTTGAAGAGAGTCAATGAGGGACTCTGCGTAACCTGGACTGGGATTTTATTCCAGAGAGAAGGGAGCCTCTGGGTTATGAATCTGTCCCTCCAGCATGTCCTATTTATTTCAGTGCTGAGGTTCAAGTCTCTCGAGCGTGTAGCTCGATGGGACTTTGATTTTCTGAGGTGCAGCATGTCCATTAATTCCGGGTTGGACATGGCTTTATACATCAGGCACAGATCACCTCTGAGCAGGCGATATGCCACTGAGTAGAGCTGGAGTTTCTTTAACCGGGAAGCATATGGCATCTGTTTGAGCCCTTTGATCCTCTTCGTGAGGTACTTTTGGGGTCTTTCCAGCTGCTGCAGGTGTCTGGTAAGGTACATCCCAAAAGGGGCATTGTACTCAATTATGGGCCTGATGAGGGATGAGTAGAGAGGCATGATGACCTCCCCTGATCTAGATGTGAATCCCCTCATGATTAGGTGGGCTATATAAAATGTTTTTCTAACCACTTTGGCCACATGGTTGCCAAATGAGAGATTGCTATCAACTTGGGTCCCCAGGTCCCTAATTACTTCTTCTGTACTTAATGGATTACCACTTATGTGGTAATTTGTGGGCACTTTGTTTTTGCCAAAGGGGATGACTATACACTTTTTGGCATTTAGCTTGAGGCCATGGCTCTCGCACCAGTTGTCTGTTTCTATGAGGCCCTTTTGGAGGATGCTTGTGTCACCTGGAGAGTCGATTATGGCACCCAGTTTGCAGTTATCTGCGAACTTGGTCAGCCACAGTCCTTCCATGTTGGCCTGTACCTCCAAGAAATATATACCGAACAAGAGAGGTCTCAGGACTGAGCCTTGTGGGACACCACTTGTAACTGGTTTGGAGTCTGACATGGCTCCAGCAATTCTAACCATGTGGGTTCTGTCCTTGAGCCAGTTTGCAATCCATCTAGTGACATAGGGGTTTCTATTTAAGCTGGTGAGCTTATCTATAATGCCCGAGTGGGGTATTGTATCAAAGGCTTTTGCGAGGTCCAGGTAGGCTGTGTGGACCACCTTCCCCTCGTCAATGGCCTTGGTGACTGTTTCAAAGAAATCAACCAGGTTTAAGAGGCAGGATATACCCTTAACAAAGCCAAACTGGGTAGGATCCAGTGTCTGTAGGTCCCCAATATCTTTATTTATGAGGTCCTTGATGATCCTTTCCATACTTTGCAGACCAAGCTAGTCAGGCTTATGGGGCAATAGTTTCCAGGATCCGTTGAGGCACCACCTTTATGGAGAGGGACCACTGTTGCTGTACGCCACTCTTTGGGCACATATCCTGTAGTAAGGCTGAGATTGAACAGTAGTTTTATGTTTGGGTTTACCTCTTCTTGGAGTTCATGTAGGATGCAGCCCGGGACACCGTCTGGTCCCATTGATGCTGTGTTTTTTGTTTTGGAGAGGGCGGCTCTTACCGGAGCATCTGAGATGTCAGGGGGGCAGCACTCTGCTGGGATAGATATTTGCCCTTTTGGTGGGGAGTGGGGGGAGAAGTTTGCGCTGAACCTGTCAGCTAGGATGTTGGCAATGTCTGTGGGTTCAGTGTATTTTTTGTCATTTTGGACTAATTCTGAGCATATCTGGGAATTACCACCCAGGTTCCTAACATAACTAAAGAAAGCCTTGTGATTATCCTTAGTGTCCTGTGCAATTTTTCTATTGAAGCTGGCCTTAGACAATTTTATGAGTGCCCGTAGTTTTTTGCTAATACTGATCAGTGATGCCTTCCCTTTTTGGGATTTTGCTCTATCATTTAGTAGCTTCCTCCTTCTATTGTATAGTTTGTTTATGGCTGGGGTCCACCAGAAAGGACGTCTGCCTTTGGAAGATTGGGTCTTGGTTTTATTTGAGATCGCATGATCCATGCATTCCTGAAGGTGTTCATAGAATGCGTTTATAAAGGATTCTGCGGTCTGGGCTGTATTTTCCACAGGCCCGGGGGCTTTGAAGGATTCCACCTCGGTTTTGAGGAGTGTGAAATTTGCTTTAGAGAAGTTTTTCACTGTGGTTTTCTGGGCAGGGGGTGGGGTCGGGATGTGAATATCCAGTGAGATTAGTTTATGGTCTGATCTTACCAGTGAGGGATACACTTCTGGTCTGGAGCATAGAGTCCCCATGTTGGTGATGATCAGATCCAGTGTGTTTTCCCCTCTTGTGGGAGTGGTAACAAGTTGTTCCATAGCATTTGAGTTTATAAATTCTAGGAACCTTTGGGCTAGGGTGTTAAATAGAGTAATGCTCCCAGTCTATGTTTGGGTAGTTGAAGTCACCCAATATAATGGTGTTTGGAGAGACCCTCATATTTTCCAGTGGTCTTAGAAAGGCCGAGTGGGGTTCCTGGGTTTGGGAGGGTGGTCTGTAGCAGGCTATAAACTGGAAGGCAATTTTACCCACTGTTAGTTGCACATGGATAGTCTCTGATGCTTCGTGCTTTGCCACCAACCTGGAGGTGTGGGTATCTTTGATGAATATTGATACTCCCCCTCCTTTTGTGGTTCGGTCCAAGTTGTGGACCCAAAAAGCATGGTATGAGGTATAACCTGGTAGTGCTGGGGTGCTCTCGGGATCCCTGAACCAGGTTTCTGTTACTGCACAGATATCGATGTTCTCCATGCTAAAGAGAGTTTCGAGTGCGTGCATCTTGAGGTTTAGACTTCTGGCGTTGAGTAGCATTACTCTTAGTTTCTTATCCCTTGTGGTACCTATGGAGGTGGGTTTGTCTTTTGAGCCTTGCCTAAAAAAGGCACTACGGGGGTAGCAAGAGCCTTTGCCAATATCCGAAAGCCCAGGGGTGACAGATTGCAAGCCGTCCCTAGCGAAGCATCGTGGCTTGTCGAGCATATCATCCCAAGCCTTCAGGCATTGAATCCCCTTTGAATGACACCAGTAATTAAGCCAATTGTTGAAATTGATCATCTTGTCTTCATATTATGGCATCATTCTTGGTGTAAGATGCTACTCAAGGTCAGGGTCATACCGGCCTGTGCTACATGCTCAGAGAGCTCCTTTATGTCTCTTTTCATGTAGTCCAGGGAGGTACATCTCAGGTCATTCACACCAGCATGGACAATGACTGAGTCATATTTGTACTTGCCTTGGAGTGACCTGAGTGCTTGTGTTATGTGGCGGATCCTAGCGCCCGACAGGCTGCTCACCATGACCCTCTCCTTGTTCAGCCTGGTGAGCGGGACATCAGTGTGCCTGACGATAGAGTCACCTATTACAAGTGTATCAGGTGTGTTGTTTAGTCTTAAGGGCTGTGACTGTTCGGCACACTGGCTTTGTGAGATATGTGTTGCACGTGTTTTGTTTTGGGGTAGCGCTTGCTTGGGTGTCTGCTTTGGAGGTCTCTGCTGCTTAGGCAGATCTTTATTTAGAGCCTCCGAGTATGTTTTTGTGTGATTATGTGTTTGGTTTGCTGTCATGGTAGGTCTATGTGAGACTGGAATTGTAGTGAGTGTGGTTTCCTTCTCCTCCTGACTGGTTATGCCAGTACTGAGTTGAGAGAGCTTAGCCTCCAGTTTGGCTATATGGTTGCATCTCTCACATATCCTGTAGTAAGGCTGAGATTGAACAGTGACTTTATGTGAGGGTTCAGTCTCAGACTGGTGAGACTTAGTTTAGATAAGGAATTTATACAGCCAATAACAAAGGAGCCCTATATATTTAAAGCTTCAGCAAATTTTCAAACAGAAAATATGATATATTTTTGAACTGCGTAAGATGTGAATGTTTTTTATAGGGTCTATATTATGTTATTGACCACTTAGCTTGTTGAATGCCTAAACGTCGACAGCTAAGAGTCGAAAACTGACAATCTCGAATGGCCAGTTAAGCAAATTCTTTCACTGGGAAAGAATTCTCTTGGCCATTGTCAGGAATTTGCCCTTTCCCCAATGTAGAGTGATCTCGGAGTTGGTATATTTAGTTGGGGGCTTTTTTACTGGTTGGAAGTTTATGTTAGTATGGCATGGTTAAGCAAATTCTTGTTTGCTTAAAGAATTCACTTAACTGGCTGTTCGAGATTATCAGTTTTCGACCCTTAGCTGTCGACGTTTAGGCATTCAACAAGCTAAGCAGTTGATGATGTAATATAGACCCTTTTTACATAGCTAAAACTAACAAAAAATTGGTTCTCACCAGTCTAAGATTTGCAGGCAAATAGAGACTAATGCTCTTGGCAAACACATTATGCAGTTTGGTGCTGAACATTCTTCTAAATTTAAGGTTTTGCAAAGAATTTGTAAGCAAAAAAAGAGGGGGGTTATCTTGTAAATGATACTGACATGGCTGAATATAAATGGGTAAATGTTTTTAGAGCTGACCAGTTTCCAGGTGTAAATAGTAAGAATAGCATAAAACCATTACTTAAGAAGAAGCAGAGTTATGTATGAAATGGAATTTCCAAATTGAATTTCTTTATGTCTTCTATAATTTTTACATGCTCTTTTATGTTTTTTATATTAGATATTTTTAGATTACATATTTTATATGCTTTGTATGTGTTCTGGGTTCTATGTCTTAATGTATATATATATATATATATATATATATATATATATATATATATACATGGGTCTACTTGACATAACCGAAGCGACACTTCACCGACACGCAGAAGACCAAGACGAAAGGACCGACAAGCAAGTTGATCGAAAAGGTGATTTGATGACAGCCGAAAGACCAACAAGGACAACGTGTGAGCACGACTCGGTAAGTGTGCGATAGTGACGGATTTAGGAGCGGTCAGGTAAGTGTGCGATATTGAGGGATTTTGGGTTAGGGTGTGGGAAGGGTGAGTGTGCGGTAGTGTCGGAGTTAGGGATGTTGGGTTAGGGTGTGGGAAAGGTGAGTGTGCGGTAGTGTCGGAGTTAGGGTTCGGGTAAGGTAAGTGTGTGATAGTGACGGACTGTAGTTTAGGGACAGGTTAAGTGAGTTAGGTTTCGAGTGCGGGTAGGGTGAGTGTGCGATAGTGACGGGCTTTATGTTTTAGGGTGGGTTAAGTGAGTTAGGGTTAGGGTGCAGGTAGGGTAAGTGTGCGATAGTGACAGTCTTTAGGTTTAGGGGTGGGTTAAGTGAGTTAGGGTTAGGGTGTGGGTAGGGTAAGTGTGCGGTAGTGTCGGACCTTAGGGTTAGGGTTTGTGTTAAGGTTAGTGGATATGTCATTGTGTGTAATGTGTAGTTTACGTTTTTTGTGTCGGTGTAATGGTGTTCGGTTTTGTGAGTTGTCGGTGTTGTGTGTTTTCGGTTATTTGGGGTCGGTGTTTTGTGTGTCGGTGAAGTGTCGGTTCGGTTATGTAAAGTAGACCCATATATATATATATATATATATATATATATTTTTTATATGCCTTAAAATGCTTTTTAGACTATGTTTTAGGTAGTAGTATTTATGCAATGCATTTTAATTATTGGTCAGATGACTGGATTTTGAATATAATTGGCTGGCATTTTATATTTAATCTGACCAACATTGTTAATATTATGTTGTGTTGAAAAAGAATTTTGTGGATTCAAAATTTTCCATCATTAAAGCGGTTTACGATCGGACTCCTAGCTTTTTCTTTTATTTTACTAGTGCAGAATATAAAGATATTTTGCTTATGACATGTACCGGTGATATGTATCTCAACCTCCTATGGCCTTTTCAGTTATTAATAATTCTAATTATTTGTTAAGTATAATTTGGCTTGTTATTTATCATCTTCATAGTTTATATTTCTATTAATACCTTACCTGCTTTGTCTTTCTGTAGAACTAATTATTATTGCAATGTATAGTTTGCTTAATTATATCTTTAGACATTGCTGTATTGTCTTCATCAATTTTGGTCCAGGTAATGACTGAAGAGGATCTGTTTAATGAGCTCATTTATCCCATTAACAAGTATAATACATAAAACAAATAAGCATGTCACATGGTATTTGAGGGAATACTGACCACTATCATCTGGTGCTCCATATAGACATTGATTGCAGCCATGAGAAAATGATAAGATGATCCTTGCATTGAAGGCTTTTGTGCCGACACCACTGCAATTCTCTGTGCAGGACTGCTACTGCCACAACTGCTTGTAACAATGCTAGGTTTCACCGTGGCCAAAGTATGGCACATAACAGGGTCATTTGTATAGGATTTCAGAGGTTGTATGCACAACACCATTGTCATGATATGTCAGAAGGCTTGTCACCCCTCACCATGGGAGGCCAGAAGGGTTAGTATCCAGGGTCATGTCCCATAGTGGCATTCCATCTCCCTCACAGAAGATCTTAAGCCCTATAACCCCTCACCAACCTACAAGAAATGTATCCAGGTTAAAGTCATGCAATGGCACCTCATCTCTGGCAATAGGAGATACCAAGCCCTGTCAGCCTTCACTAGTCCTTAGATCTGTATTCAAGTTATTCACTAACACCCTATCCCTGTTACAGGAAGTCATAGGCCCTGTTACTCCTTGTGGTTCCCTGCACATAGGCTACCACAGCCACGGTACTTCATCCCCTTGTATTGTGTTTACCATGTCTTCTTGAATGTGTTCAATGCCCACCTTATTTGTGTTTATAGTTTTGGGATACTAAATCTCTTCTCACACATACAAATAATGGCAAATGTGATCCATAACATCATACATCTTCTGTAATACTGCTGTGATGTCTAATGCACAGTGTGACTAGACCATGCCCTGGCAACCATAGCCTGATAAATGTCTATTATGGTAACATGAACCTGACACTCCAGTATAACTCCTCTGTACTCATCCCTCATCAGGCCACTAATAGAGTACAACACTCCCTTCTGTATGTACACACCAGACACCTGCAGCAGCTGGAGGGACCTGAGAGGTTTTTCACCAAGAAATTTCAGGGCTTTCAACACATGACCTATATGGACAGCATGAAGGCCCTGTCACTATACTCTGTATCTTATAGGCTGCTGAGAGGTAACTTGTGCCTGGTTTACAGAGCAGTCTCAGTCCCTGCCCTAATGGAAATGCTGCACATCTGTAAGCCAAATAGGACAAAATTCACTCACTCTAGGGATCTTAATCTAGCCTGCGACATTAACAGGACATGCTGGAGAGACAGATATGTCTGCCAAAGATTGCCACTCCTCTGGAACAAACTCCCAATTCATGTAAAACAGAGCTCCTCAATGACCCTATTTAAGTTTAACTTAGATAACTGGATGGAAGTCCATAAATTTACCCTGGGGGTGTCACCTATGTCCCTCCTGGATAAGGCTGGTTAGTGCTAATCATAGACTTAATGCTGCAAATATTGACTTTACAACTTGGTCAATAAGGAAACAAGGATATAACATGGCTATTCCTATAAAGGCCCTAAGGCCAATAGCCTAGCAACCTTCTACGAGCCTATGAACATCATGTTTCTTCTGTGTAACACTGTCACTTTAAATTTGTCATGGCCTGCAGCTGTCGACTAGATGTCTGCTTTCTCAGTACCACTGAGTACTGCATCCTTCATTGCTAAAGGAGATTTTCTTAAAAGTGCATCTCTGTCTTCTTACTCACTGTCCTCTCCTGCTGCTACTGCTGCTGCTGCTGTGGTATGTGAGGCATTGCCTATTGCCACCATGTCGTGGGACTGACTAGCTTGTTTTCAAAGCATCATGGTGGGCAGCACAGCACAGACAATACCTACCTTGCTGTCTATGTCAATGAAGTACTGAACTATCCTATCAAATCTGTCAAGGCGGCAGAAGTTTCTTACAAGGACTCTGATACACATTTTAGGACATCCCCTGCACTAGTATGGGCTGTGATGTATGTTTACAGGCACAGATTCAGGACAGTTGACTAAAGCAGGGCTCCCAAAGGTGTCCAGCATCATTTACAACACTCAAAAAATATTGTTGGAGGAATTTGAGGGTGTTAGTAGCTACATGGACATTTTATGCATTAATAAAATTTTATTTTGCACACTGAGTCTGAACTTTCCAACTGGTTGGCCCAGCCCTGGTGTTGGGGATTAGTCATGTACTGGACATGGCAGTCATGTTCACATACATCTGTGAGTTAAGGCTAAGTGGCATATTTATTGCTGCATGTGCACAAGCTATTACACTAAGTATGGTTTAATTTCTCCAAGTCGTTTGCATTACTAATACCATGGCAGGAATGGATTTCATTCCTAAATCAAAGTATAATTAAAGTGCATGAAATTAGTATCATTTCAATCTCTGATTTTAGCCAAAAGTGCTCTTTGCAGCACCTACAATTCTGCCTAGAACTGACTTCTTCTGCAATTCATATGCAGTTACATGTATTGGTAGCATATCTAAATATGACTGAATTCTTTCTTAGAAGACCAGTTGCTCCTGCTTCTATTGGAACTGTCTGGGTGTCCTTCTTCCACATTGCCCTCATTTCTGCCTGCATATCCTGGTATTTTATGACTTTGTGTCTCTCTGTATGTAACACACTGCAATCATTGGGTGTAGCAATTTCAGTGAACAATGCTACTTTTGTTTTCTTTTCATGGACTACTATATCTGGTTTTCTTGCATCTGTTTTTGAATTGTTGGTAGTCGGTAATCCCATATGATATAAACTTCATAATTCTCTATAATACTTTGTGTCTCATGTTTCCAATGCTTCTCAGCTATTTCAGTATTGAAATGTTTGCACAATCCCTAATGTCTTGCCACATTATTATGCCTTTCAGTATACAGACACTCTGCAATTAGTGTATCACACCCAGCAACAAGATGACTGTTTCCAGTTCTGTTTTTCAGAACCTGCATTTGTCTGTTTCTCTCATATGTTCAATGGACTTTGTAACCCAACATGTACGTAGTCCATTATCCGCCAGTATTAATCTTTCATCTTTTGGTTAAAATTCACCACTCCTTAATCATTCCTGTATCAGACCCTGATTGACATGACATTGTTCTTTTATATCACATTTCTGTCCCAGACTAATGTTTTTTGATGCTGAGGCTTTCCTGGTCTAAAGGTTGCTTTTGCACATTTATCAAGAATAAATTACATTCTTATATCTGTGAAAGGTTTGACCACTTCCAATTGTGCTTTCAACTCCTCATATGATGCCCTATACTGTTTTAGATCATCCGCAAAAAGAAGATGAGAAGCTTTTACACTTTGCTGTTGTCTGGGAGTTAAATTGTAACTATGACTTAATCTGTTAAGTACACAGCTTAATGTGTTAAGTTCAAGACAAAAGAGCAGCAGTGAAAAAAGCATACTCCTGGAATATCCCCCTTTAATTTTTTACCCTGTGATAGTAATTTGTCACTTATCGTGGCTTACCTGCACAATTGTTTGATAGTGTTTCATGGTCACTGTAATGTAATTGATCAATATATTTACATCCATAAGCACCCCTTCATCCATGAATATGGGATGCTGCCAAGTGTTTTTTTTTTTTCGTAATCTTGCCATGCCATACTTAGATTCTTCCCCATTTTACAATTCTCCATTATGACTTTATTTAACAACAAATGATCCTTTGTTCCATATGACTCGTTTGTTACTCTTTTGTTCTATTGCCATAATCGAGTTTTCTTCCAATGACTATAAAGTCTCTCAGCATCAGTTGCACTATAAAGTTTATACATCGTCAGAAGGCAAGATACTGGTTTATAGTTTTTAGGGTAGCTTGTAGGTTAAGTCTTAAGAAGGAGGGGAAATGTCCAGTCACCTGCAATATAACTTAAACAGCATGAAAGAAAAAGAAATCAGGCTGTATAAAATCCAAAGGATTTCAATCTAGTAAATCATTAAAGAGGGTTCCTATTAGAATGATAAACATGCATTTTGTCGAATGCGTTTTTGTCGACACCTAAAGAGCGAACAGGCAAAACAGTGAAGCAGCTGTTCGGCGAATTTTTTCCCTGGGAAAGAAGTTGCTTGACTGCTTCATTGTTTTGAACTGCACTGTAGTGTGGTCTCAGGGATTCCCTTGTCTAGTATAGCTCCCAAGCGTGAATGTGCAACAGTTACTGACTTTAGGGTTAGGGTGCGGGTTAAGGTAAGTGCATATGTATGAAAGTGTTTACTGTTTTTTTTTTTGCATTATATGTATGGTTGAGTTATGTGTAAGTGTTTTCAGCTGTTTATTTTTGTTTTGGGAGGTAGAATTAGGGTTAAGGTAAGTGTGTATATGTTTAGAACTGTTTACATAAATGTGCAACAGTTACTGACCTTAGGGTTAGGGTGCGGGTTAAGGTAAGTGCATATGTTTTAAAATGTTTACTTTTTTTTTTTAGTTAGATGTATGGTTGAGTTACATGTGTATGTGTTTCAGCTGTTTACTTTTTTGGGGGGGGGGTAGAAATAGGGTTAAAGTACGCGTGTATGTGTTTGGAAGTGTTTACTGTTTTTTTTTTTGTTTTTGGTTGGAACAGTGATTTCTTTCCCTAGGAAATAAATCGCTGCTCTGAGGTGTCAACATTTTCAGCTTTTGCTGAAAAAGGGTCGATGAAATATAATTTGCTGTTTTAGGCTTTCGGTGTTTTAATATAGACCCATTAAAGATAAGTCCTTTGGATTTTATACAGCCTGGTTTCGTTTTCTTTCTTAAGAAGGAGTGTCATTTTTGTTGTTAACCAGCTTGGTGTCTTGTGGTGTACATATATGTACTTATTACTCAGGGCTAAATCTTTGTGTAAAGATGTTAATATTTTTTGCCAAAACTTAGGTACTTCATCTGGGCCTGGGGTTTTCCATGTAGGAGCTTTTCTTATTTTTGTTTCCATTTCGCTGGATGTTACTTCATCCCATTTCATATCCTGTACATTTAAACTTCTTACTGTTTCTTTTACTTCTTCTATCCATTCAGCATCTTTGTTAACTTCCACAGGGTCTTCATAGATATTTCTCCAAAATGTGTCTATTTCCTCTTTATTGGTGGCATTTCTACTCCTTTTGTTTTGTTTCCCAATTCTCTATAAAATTTTTTGAGTCATCAATCAATTGCCTATTTTGTACTTTTCCTTTATATTTACATGCATATTATCTATGTTTTTCTGCCTGTGCTAATATCTTCAGTTTATTATTTGCAATAGTGTAAAGCAGATCCTGGTCTTTTCTAATACTATCATTGCTTTTAACATGTGTATCTTTCTAAGAATTTTTGTTGATCTGTTCCCTCTTCTGTACTCTTCGAACAGTGACACTGCTTGTCTTAGTTGCGTTATAGTTTTCTCTATCCGATACTTCCATAATAGCCTTTGATTTATTCCTTCCTTTCCCTTTTTGCTTTGTGTTTTTGTGGTGAGACATCTTTTATTACTTTAGCCGCACAGTAAATATATCCTGTTTACTTCTGTTATATCACATGAATTTCTGTTAATGGTCTTGACTTCTGTGCTCATTTGTTTTATCAGACCTATAACAATTTGGGTCTTATTGACTTTCCATAGTCTGTTTCATTCATTGATCTTAATATGTCTGTCCATCTCTAATTATTCAATGCAACTCTTCCCTTAGATCTTTTACTTCTAAACTAAGGGTACATTCTTTATTCTCAGCTTCATGCAGGCACTCCACAGAAAATTCCAGGACATCTTCCTGTGACATATTGTCTTCAGCTGCATGCTGTGTGTCATCCATTGCTTTTTCATTTGGGAACTCACTGGCCCATCACTCCACAACATTGACTGCATCAGGGTTGCCACTGTTTCCTGCTCCTTCCCTTGATGTGCAACTCCAACTGAACTTTTGTACTGGTTTGCTACTGCAGGCTCCAGAGTATCTTTGTGTGGCAACTGATCAGATACTTCCCATTCCACTTGTTTCTCCTTAATTTCCAGAATCATGGTTAGATCATGCTGTGGTGTTACCAGAAGTGGATTTTCTACACAGTTCACAGGTAATCCATAACTTCAATTTCTATTTCCATCATAGTCCATGTAGGTGTAAATTACCTCAGATAAACTTGTATTGGCTACATGAAGAGAGACATTATGGAGATTTCAGACTTTGCGTCTCAAGAAATGAAAAAAAAAAGTCCGAAAACCACAAAATCCAAGAAAATGCTCAACAAACGGATTCCTCTCCAAAAATATTTAATGCAGATAATCCAAATCACATGGAAAGCAAACAAAAACTCCACCAAGTAAGGGTTAAGCCATCATAAGCGCTTTCATCCCCAAAAGTACACATTAACATGGAACTTCATCAGATGGCAGCAAAAAGACATCATATCCTTTAAATACATTTGTTGTGTGATATCACTTCCCCCCAGAAAGACAGATAAAGAAAATAACCACAACTCATGCATTTTAAAAGTCAGCAATCGCAAGTAATCAGACCATAAAAATAAATATGTATATATGTATGCATCCTATAAAGCAACATTTTTTAAAGTATATGTTAAAAAATGTATAACAGAAAGTAAAAATAAAGTTAATAAAAATACATTCTACAAGCAACATGTATAGTACCACCATTTAAAACAACTTAAACAGCTCTGTGCCTTGCATTTGCTGAAATACAACAAGCAAATCCAAAAGGGAAAACCAGAATAGAAAAGCCGTGTTAATCATCTATGCAGTACTTTTAGTTTTAATAAACTAGAAATAGAAATACTGTCATTGAGACCCGGCCAGCATGTAGCATTCAAACGGAGCTGCCACACTAGCTCCGCTTTTTCTAATAAGTACTGCCAGGCACCCCCCCTCTTTGCGAACAAGGTATTATATCCAAAATAGAGAATTTAAATGTGTGGTCTGGGTGTTGTGTAGTATGCCTAGCAAGGGCATTGAATTCAAACTTGTCCCTGATGTTCTTATTCTGACTTTAAGTTTTTGTTGGGTTTTCCTATATAGAAACAAGGGCATGTATCACATATTGCACCATACAAACCCTCTCAGTATCACATGAGCCCTTAAATCACAAACTTAGTTTAATATTATTGATTTTAACTTCATTATTCTCAAAAATAAAGGAACAAAATCAGCATCTCCCACATTTATGAGTGGAACCAAATCCTGTACTATTCACATTATACTCCAATATATTCTTTAGATTTTGACCCCTCTTATACACACAAATAGGTTTAGCACCAATGGAACCCCTAATGACACTATCACTCATTAGAAGTTCCCAGTTTTTAGTCAAAATGTTAAGAACATTTTTAGAGTCATAAGCAAAGGTAGTAAGAAAACACACTTTTGATGAACAATAGCTTCTGTGGATGTGGCAGTATGGACCCCACCTATAACACCCTGATGTGGTGTTAAAGTATCAAGGTTTGATGGAGAAGTACTGGTATGTGGATCTAAAATAGGCCGAAAGTGGCCATTCCTTCTTTTTTCAACTACTTCACCCATGATATTTTATGTGAGTTCCCTGGGGTAACCCCTCTTACAAAACATACATTTTAAGTTATTACATTCTATTAAAAAGTCATCCCATAGGCTCACCATTCTGGCTGCTCTAACAAATTGGCCCTTTACCACCCCTCATTTTTGAGAAAAGGGGTGGCAGCTCATGAAGTGGAGAAAACTGTTAGAATAGGTCTCCTTTCGGTGTATTATAGCCACAGATCTATTAAGTACATAGTCTTTTTTCAGCAAAACATCCAAATATGCTATACTAGTCTCTTCAATGGTGTATGTAAATTGTAAGAAAGTGGTGGTAGCATCTATGTAATACAAAAATGAATGGATTAGGTCCTTGGGCCCCTTCCATAAAATAAAAATATCATCAAGGAAATGGGTATACATGTGGCAGTGTGGGAAGAAGGTAGACCATGTCAAAAACCTCCTTTCCCATTCTAACATAACAGTGTTAGCATATAACTCACCACATGCCGCACCCATGGCCACCCCTTGAGCTTGTAGATAGCATTTCTTTTTTTTTCAAATATAATTTTTTATTAGAAATTTTCACACGTTACTTTAACTGTAATGAAGTAGTACATTACAAGTTGATGGTGTTCAAACCGATTGATTGCATATAGTTGTTGATACATAGTGCATAAAAGTAGCATGACATATACAGTTATTACCATTGAAATTTTAAAAAAAGGTTGAGCATGCCTTACAAAACTAGATATGCATTACATTACAAACACCTTGTTTAACAACTGAATATTAACTATGATAATATGACATTGAACAATTGTTATTCTATGATAAAGTAGCAAAAACATATATTTGAGCCTGACAGGCAACTATTTACAAAAATTTACACTTGGTTGTCACTTATAAAAGCAGTCGTAGGAAGTACAATACTGGTAGTTTCTCATGGCATAATGGTAGATCTCTAGGCCAATAAAGTAGAAAGCATGTGGTAACCAATGTGTGTGTTACAATCTTCTTATAGTAAGGATTTAGTGTAGGCTTTATATTAGAATAACAAGAAAAATTATTACTTACTGTTGTTTTGAGAAGAGGTAAAAAACAAAAACAAAATAAAAACTCTAAGTAACTCAGTGTGAATCTAATTAAGAACTTCTATAAGTCTTTTCCAGTATTTCTGGAAGTATGATAATTTCTTATGACTGACTGTTCTTATTTTGTTCGCTAGAACGTATTTGATAGCCAAAGATTTAAATTCTGCCCAAGACACTTTGGATCTATCGAACCAGTTTAGTGCTATATATGATTTAATTATTGCACACAATGTTACGATAATGTGTTTAGACTCGAAAGCATAAGAATTGGAAAAAATGTTTAAAATTGCTATTTCCCATGATAAAGTGAATTTCATATAACCTGCTTTCTCAAGTTTTGCCCTTAAGGAGCACCATAATTTGTATATGTTTTTACAAGACCAAAAGATGTGTAGAGTATCTGCTATTAAATCTGAATATGTAGGGCAAAGAGGTGATATATTTGGATTTATTTTGCTCAGAAAAAGTGGTGTGTGTTGTTAATCATTAGCTGCATGTAGATTAATTTTTTAAAGGGAGTTAGTTTTGTAGTTATATCAATTACCGCTAATTTTTGTTCAACGGTTAATTTGTTGTTTTGATTCATCCAGTAATTGGAATGGAGAATAGCGTCGTGGTATTTAATTTGAGTGATTACTCTATACGTGTTTGACAAAATTTTAATTTTCAGTGTAAGGAGAGATATGATTTGTTGAAACAGTTGGAGGTCTTTTGGGTCTGTAGTAATTTTTGATGTCATCACAGTTACTAAGTATATAATTTGTTTGATAATTATGCGATATTTTTTATTAGCTGCAAGGGAGTTTGTTACTAAAGACAGTGGTACATACTTTATTTGGTAGAAATCCCATACCGTACATTCCTTTATAATTGGATAATTATCCAAGTTTAACATATTATTGTTGAGTTTGATATTTGGGTTTGGGTGTATAGGTTGAGCCATAGTTAGTACGTTTTTTAGATTTAAGAAAGTTATAAGTTTTTAAAAGCTTGCCGCATTATTAATTAGTGTCAGGTGAATTTTTAGCTCTTTTAGAGTTTTGTTACTAAGGAAAGGGATAGCCTTTGGATTAACATTTGAGGATTTGAGATGTTGGAAATAGATTTTTATCCAAAGAGGGTGCCATGTTAAGTCTGAGATTTCATATTTGGCTAATCTTATAATACGGCTGACATTAATAATAAGATAATATGTCTGAAAATCAGGAAGATTTAGACTACCTTTCTCCTTGGGGAAGGATAATTTTGTATAGCTAATCCTAGTATTCTTAGGGTGCCAGATGAGTTTGCCTAAAGCTGTTGTTATTTTAGAGAAGAAGCTAATTGGAATGTTCTGGTTAGTGGCATTAAGATGATAAAGCATTCTAGGGAAGATGTTCATTTTTATGATTATTGTCTTTGAAAGGAGAGATAAGTTTAAGTTTTTCCATCTATCCAGATCTTCAGTAACCTTTGACCAAACTTTATTTAGTTTATTCTTTTTTATTTCTCTGTGAGGACGAGTGTATGTAACGCCCAGGTATCTGAATGAATAGTCTGTTCTAATCTTTGTTTCTGGGAAAAAAAATTCTTTATGACTTTTTGGGTTTAACGGGGGAATATGTTTGATTTATTTGGATTTATGGCAAAGTTTGAGACCGCAGAAAACTTATCAATAGAACTTAAAATCTTTACTAGATCTGTGGATGGAAAACCAAAGTAAATGTTAAGATCGTCTGCAAATGCAGTGTATTTAACTTGGATTTGGGAAACGTAGATAGAGTGATTGAAAGTTTTCTGGCTTAGATTCAAAAGGAGGGGCTCTAAGTAGAGGTTAAAAAGATAAGGAGATAGTAGGCATCCCTGTCTTGTTCCATTGACTATTAGGATTGGATTTGATTTCTTTTTATTTATATATAATGTGGTAGTAGCATTATCATAATGCACCCTGACCATATCTATAAATTCTTCAGGGAGAGCGAATTGTTTCAAGACCTTGTAAAGGAAGTTTAGATTTACTCTGTCAAAGGCCTTTTGTACATCCACAGAAAGTGCATATTTGGGAGATTTATCATATTCTGTCATGTTTATTATAACTTCAACTGTTAGTGTATTGCCCCAGACTTGTCTATTGCTCATGAATCCTAGCTGTTCATGTGATATTATGTTAGGGAGTTTTTGTTTTAGTCTTTGTGCCAGGATTGATGATAGAATTTTTATATCTAAGTTAATTAAAGCGATTGGGCGATAGTCATTAGGATTATGGTCATTTGTATTATGTTTAGGTATAAGAATTGTGTTAGAATTGTTTATATATAGGTCGGTGATGCCAAATTTTGTTATATAATTATATACCTTAAGTAAAAGTGGAGCAATCTGTTCCTTGAAGGATTTGTAGAATTCAGCTGAGTATCCATCAGGTCCTGGGGCTTTTTCAGGTTTTAACTTACTGATGGTTAGAATTATCTCTTTGATGGTCACTGGTGCCATGAGGAGATTTATCTGGGTGTCATTTGCTAGTGGGAATTGTAATTCATTAAGGAAATTATCAGACATTGTCTCCTTGGTAAGATTTTGAGGGCCTTAAACTTCTTGGTAAATTTCTTCAAAGACTTGAATGATTTCCTTATCTGCGAAGAATGTCTTATTGTTATGTTTGATTCGATTTATTCTGGAGGGGAAGGTTTAATGTTGATTATTCTGGCCAGAATTTTAGAAGGGGTTTGGGCCCATTCAGCATATTTGTTTATAAGCCTGAGTTAATTGAGGGAGAATTGGTTTATTTGGATTTCATAGATTTGTTTTTGCATTGAAAGCATCTGCTTTTCTAACTCCATAGTGTGTTTGGTTTGCAGTTCTATTTCTGTATTTTTTAATTGGAGTTCTAGATTGACCAGTTTGGATTGGGGTTGTTTCTTTAGAATAGATGTTTTGTGGATTAATATTCGTCTAATTGTTACTTTAGCCATGGCCCATTCTACGTCGTATGGAATATTTGATTTTTCCAGGTTATTATTGGTTTGGTCAAGAAGTTCCTGAATCTCCTGGAAGTGTTCCTTGTTTTTAAGTAGGTTTGGGTTTAATGTCCAGTTTGATACATATTGGTCAGTTATGTTTGATTTAGTTACTTTAATTTTCAGATTAATTTTAGCTTGGTCAGATAAGATTCTGGTATCATTATAGTAATCTATTGTATGTTTTGAGAAACTTGTTGACATTAAGAAGTCTATTCTAGACCATGATTTGTGGGGTGCTAAGAAAAATGTAAATTTACTAATTCCAGTATTATCTCTAAACATTTCAAAGGGATCATATAAATTAAAGTCATCCATTGCTTCAGTTATAAGCTTTGTTATTTCAGGGGATTGCTTATTTTCTTTGTTTGTTCTATCAAGTTCAGGTCTGATATTCATATTCCAGTCTCCGCCTAATACATAGAGATGGTTTGGATATTTCTCTAAACTTTTATGAGTTTCATATATGAAAGTAATTTGGGATATGCATGGGCCATACACATTTAATATTAAGATGTTTTTGTTAATGAATGAGAGGGAAGCATGTTAGGTAGCACCACCTACCATTAGGATCAAAGTCACTTGATATAATGGTACCACCGAAAGAATTTTTGACAGTTATTGCTACTCCTTTAGATGCGGTGTCAACTCTTGCAGCTACTATTAATTTTATACATTTCTTTTTTCTAACCTTCTCCCATTGAGTTTTTGTCAAATGTGTCTCTTGGATTAGTGATACCTCGGCACTTGATTTATAGATTACATGTAAGACTAAATTTTTTTTTGTTATTTTGCAAGCCTTTTACATTCCAGGATTCAAGTGATACTATTAAAGTATTATTCCAGCCCTTGGGTAAGTTAATGTAATGTATAGGATGAAAATTAGACCTCATAGAAGATTGTTCATAATGTTTATGGCTTATATTTTGTAGATTTTTATTGCATATTACATGTATTACTCTTGCGGGTACGTGACACCCCACCCCCTTCAGACCACCCCCATGCATGTCCACATCCTACTGTTATCTGAAAGAGGTGATAAAACCCTATTTACAAAATAAACTATTATAAAAAAGTCTACTGTTGTTCTAAGGTCCATCAGACACTTAGCACAAGAGTTAGACTTCACAACCTGCTCTACTTTAGAAGCAAATTTAAATTTTTGTTTTCCTTGATGTTTAAATAACATGGATATATAGTTGTAAATGTGTAGTGCTAATTGGGGTTCCAGTGTATGATCCCTTGATGCAAGAGTTAATAATTCTATTAACTTAACTCATGATTTATAATTCTACAAACTTTCCTTCAACTATGGGATAAATGATAGATTAAGTAATTAAAATGTTCTCAACTAGTATGAATCTGGTAGGGCTAATAGGTTATAATGTAATCCTTCCCTAATGATAATATTTATTCAAAAGTTTGGACATCTTACCTTTCCATGGGTTCCTTGTAAGTGTAAAGGGAAGGTAAGTGGTCATGTACCTCAGGAAGGTAGGTATAGAACATATGGATGATTATGAAAAAACATGCAAACCATAGAAATGAACTAAACACTCAAGGTTTTTAAAGCAATTGAACAATAAGTGACTTGACATATTACATCTACATATCACATTTAACGAGCTGCATATCTTATCAAATAGACTCAAACCTTTTAAAAATGAGGATGTATCATGACAAGTCTTTGCTCTGTATTTGTATATCAACTACTACCATCCAATAGTATAGTTTCCTTGCTAACTTAATAAAGAATTTAGCATTTTTCTTATTAAGATTTTGACAACAAGTTACAAATCAGAACCACTGTCATAAAAGTTTTTGTAACTATTGTATTATATCAAGAAACTTTAAAGAAATCACTTAACATACTAAGGCACAAATATTGGCTGCACAAAAATAGTAAGAAGCATCTCTTTATATAAACATTTTTAACTTATTTCAACACATCACTACATTACAAAAGGTGTTATATTGGGGTATAGTTATGATCCTTGTGCAAGAAAGCTACACAATGATTGTATAACCCAGTACTAACAATTTGTAGATATTTATACATTCTATAATATGGAGTCTCAAAAAATTATTTCTATTCTTGCCAATAAGCTTTTCCTTACTTTATGAAAATCCATATGGACTGTAATAGGTATGTCCATATAACCCAGAGGAACACCTCTGAGGTATGTTCTGCCAAAAATTCAAGAACATCTGGAGTATCTCCAGACCTCTTGGTTGTCACTTCACCCAAAGGTTACTAAGTATGCATAGCGGCCATCATCATAGAAGCTATCACCTCTGTTAAGAGGCTTGGAAGGAGGTGTATGTTGTTCTTTACAACTATAAATAAGTCAGGGATGAAGGAGTTAAGGAAGGATGTAGTTATAATCACTGCAATTGTGTTATCTTTTATTATTAGTGATTTGTTTTTATGTCTGTATTGGAAAAGATTGGTGGAGTATGTTAAACTGGAGGAAGTAAAACCCCATTTCCTCCAGGCTGTAAATTTCACATTTTCTGCACAAGTTTTACACCAGGTCAATAACCTGTTTTGCTCCTCCTGACACCAAAACATATGAAATCAGAGCAAGACAAAGGCAACAAATAGTTAACTGTGTGATGTAACGTAGAGGTCTGAATAAAAACTATACCTGACTTCAAGTCAGTAATAACTCAACATAGTTAAAAAAATAAAAAGACTCCTCTCTTTAATGGAGTGTAGACAATGTAGATGTCTGTAATACCTCTGACAGGTGTGTAAACTCGACCCAAACCAAAATCTTCAAATTTAATGGCTTGAACTATAATGTTGAGTAAGCACTGTAACCAGACAGCCCTTCTTTGTGTTAAAAATAGTAGAAAAATTTGATGCTAAATAAGAATGCCACAACTGGAAAAATTCAGCTGCCCATCATTAATATCTATATTATAACCACCTGAATAACAATTGAGAGCTGTATGATTGGATGCTGAGATTTGTGTATTCAAATAATTGAAAGGCCATAAGCCAGCTGCTTATTTACCTTTCACCATTAGCCTTATTTGGCATAATAAAAAGCTGATTTGGTTCTCAAAGAACCATTGTTCGAGACAATATTACTATAATATGCCTCATGTAATCATTTGCCTGTAATAAATCAGAAAAGGGGTTTGTGAAAGTATTAATTTATTTGATTTGCATGTCATAACAACAAGCAGCTTAAGGCAATGACATTTAAGCAACTGGAATTTCGTATTTTCATGCCAAAGCCACTGGTATTACTTCTAGTGTATTAGGACTCTTTCTTTTCACTCACAAGTACAGTCTAATTCATTTTAAATTGGGTTGTTAGTACATTTGTAAAAGTTACTTTCAAAACTGTCAGCTGAAAGTATCGCTTCTATGTAAATGAACAAGACTATCACCTTATAATAGCTGTATGATCAGATTTTGAGAAGACAGAGCCAGTCCAAGGTGTACAGCCTCTCGGAAACTGTTCTTTTTTCCCCCTTTCTTCTGTTTTCCTTCCGTTTTCTCTTGGCCACTGGTGTAAGGCAGTTGTAATTGGGTTTGGAGCAACTTTCAAGCATTTTCTGTGCAGAATTCTGTCATTCAGAAGATTACTGAAGCTTAGAGCCGTTAACTTGTTTAGAGATCAGTGTATATGCGTTGTGATAATGGGGCTTACGTTGCAACATCTAAACATGCCCTCAGTGAACTTGGTCTTCCTGATTTCAGCTGGAAGTGTCATTTCAGGGTTATAGGTTACTTATTGGCAGTTGGTAACGTTTCCATGGCCTAGGAATGGAATTTTGAGAAGCCAGACTTTATTACGAATTAAAAAAACAAGGTATGAAGCTGGATTATAATGTAAAAAGATCTCCGATGTTACCATAAGTTCAGTTTGCACCTTGAGCTTCAATAGTATGAGAGTACATTTTTTGTTATATCTTTGGTTTATAATTATAGAAGATTAGATGGCAACTCTCTGAAAGTTTTAGTAAAAGCAGATTTGGCTTTGTTAGTGTTTTTAACTGAGTAATTAATGTTGTTGTGAAGAAAACAAAGAGTCGCCGGATATTTCATGTAAAATTTAATGTTTTTATTTATAAGGTAGCTGCAAAAGGGAGAGAGAACTTGCCTTGATTGCTTGATTGGGAGAAGCAGATCGTGGGCAATTGTGATTTTATTACCTTCCCAGACAACAGATTTCTTCTTTTTTGCTTGGTGAATGATGGTTTGTGCATGTGATGCGTTTAGGATTCTGGCATACACTTTTCGAGGAGTATCTACAGATTGAACTTTTCTTAGCACCCTGTGGATTCTCTCTATTGTCATTGTATGGGATAATTCTTTATTTTCCATTATTAAATAGATAATCTCTTTTGCAGTACTGGGGAGTTGTATATGGTCATACTTTTCGGGGATGCCTCTGATTAATATATTGTTGCGTCTCGCTTCAAGATCTATTATTTTCTGTTGCAAGCCCTTGATGGTAGTGTCATTTAGGGAGACAGTACTTTGCAACCCCTGCAATTTTATTTCATTATTGGTTATTCTTGCTTCATTTTGTTCCATCCTTGTCATGATTTTCTCCAAGCTGTTTCCAAATGATGTTAGCTTTGTGGAAAAGGTTTGGATTTCAGATTGAAGAGGAAGTAAGGCTGCTTTAAACTCCTCCATAGTAAAAGGTTGATCATTTTTGTTTTTTGAATTTGCTTAGGAGCTTCAGATTGTATTTTGGTTGTTTTCTGTCTCTTTGTAGAAATCTCCTTTTCTGGAGAGTTGATAAGTGAAAGTCTTGTTTTAGTAGATTATTTTTCCATTTGTTCCATTTTGTTAATATCTTTTGTTTACTTGTTTGTATAGGCTGATAGTTCCAGGCTGGCAGGCCCAAGCACATGCAGTCAGAGACACCACTGCACCGATGCTGCAAAATATAATTATTTTGGCTCAATCTTCTTTGCAGTTCCGAGAAATTTGGCAGCAAGCAAGTTGAAGTTTAGTTTTCTTTCCATTATGTTTAATTTTTTTAAGATTTGGCGCAGTAGTGACACTTGATTTGATTAGATTGGAAATGTTCTTTGAGAGCAGGCTGAAGTGTGTGCTTCCTATCTGGTGGCCATCTTAAACTCCGTAGATAGTATTTCTTATCAAATCGAAAAAAATTGTTACGCAGCACCAAGTCCAATAAATGTACCAACATTATACACCTATCATGTGGTAGAGATATTCAAAAAAACATTCTGTACCTATATCATGTGGAATTACACTGCAAAGAGCCTTCACATCAATTGTAATCAAAACATGATTTATCAAACTTGGTTTCATTTATCTTCCTCAAAAAATCCCAGGAATATTTACACAGCAAGGGTTCCCTTTTAAGAAACTCCTTTAGTTCAATATCTAGGAACCTTGCCATAGGGTGTGTAATGGAAGCCCTCACATCCACAATAGGGCACATAGGGGGCTGGCATAAATTCTTATGCATCTTGGGAAAAAGATGACTGGTGTAACTGGAAAATCAGTAGACAAAAAGTATAATTCGTCTATAGAAATGTCTTTCTATAAATAGGTCTTTCAAGTGCCCCCTAATTTTTCTGTAAGCCCCATTCAACTCATTTAAGGAGCTTTCTATATATGTAGGGGTATCAATGATTTCATACATTTTCCTAATATAGTCACTCTGATGCATTAGTACAACACCCCCCCCCCTTGTCGAGTTTCATAGCCCTTATGCTTATGTTATTAGCAAGTAGTGATAACACAAAACCTTCTTCCTCACTTAAATTATTCTTAATCATAGAGGTCAAACCACTTTTCTGGGTGCAGTATGCTCTGATGTCAATTTCGCAAACTTTTTCAAAAATGTCCAACAAGGGGTGTAGAGGGGGAATGTAAGTACTAGAGACTTTTATTGGGGGGATAACCTTCTCAACTCCCTGAAAGAGTAGATGCAAGTTCAGTTTTCTCACATATTGTTTGAGGTCCATAATACTATCAACTACATTGACTGATTTAGAAGGTATAAAAGAAAAACCTTTCGCCAATAGATTACACAGGTGCACATTTAACTGCAGTTCTGTAAAATTATAAACTTTAAAATCCTGTGTGCTATTAACACTCACTGACAAGGGGGGCAAATGGAAGGTATTAACCATAGATACAGCGGTAGAAGGTATACCACAATCAACAATATCAGACTCAGAAAATGTCAAACCAGGAGGTATTAAGTCACCCCCCCCCTCCAGGACCTCTTGTAGTTCCCTCATCCCAGATGGAGGTAGTTGTTCCTGTAACTCGGCCCCTGTGGTTGGACTGAATTGTTGACATTGGCCATCCATTTGTTCTGGATGTGCTCTGATCTCCTTAGTGGAGGGTACTCTTCCACCTCTAAAAAAAGAGTCATTCAAGCCATTAGCATCTTGCTCAACTTCACCAAAATCAACGCCGTCAATGTGAAGTTGTCTACCAGGGTACCACTCCTGTGAACGGGGTGGGGGTGGGTAGGCATTGTCTGCTCCATATTCATCCACATCCCTTAAGATCTTTTTAGTTTTCCTTTTCTTTATTACCTCCAATTTTTCCTCTATGATATGAAAAATGTGAGCGTAATCAAACTGGTTAGCAGGAAATGATATGTCTTGTGTTATTTTCCTGTCCAAATCCTTTGCTTCATGACACAAACTATCAAGCTACATATCATTGTATTTAATGACCGTTTCCATGTATTCTGTACCAAAATGGTCAGTTTAATTAAATGCCTATGGAAGGGAGAGTTAGCAACAAAGCCAGCCGGGTAGCGCCACATCCTTAAGCCATTAGGGGCAATTTATTTTGTTTATACATTCCCTAAAGTAACAGTTATCCATTTGCAAGCACTTAATCTTGAATAACACCCTGTCCAACTCATTTAAACCATTAGAAATGGACTGATTAGGTGTAACATTACTGTTGAAAGAATCAACACACTTGCCACTGTTGAGTCAGTCAAAGAAATGTCTTTGTGCATGTTTACACGTGTATTAACACAAGAATCTTTACTAGAACAAGCATTTGCTCCATTTGTCTCTGACCTGATTTGTTTTAACCATAGACCGAATGTTTTTGCTATGTTGACAAGCATTCAAAGCTCCACTCGAATTAGTGCCCATATCATCTAAGGCAGATGAATGTAAGCTTGTAGGAGTAGGATGCAATGATATTTGTGAAAGCTGTGAAAGTGAAAGTTGTTCAATACGCTCCATATGAGCCATTAATTGATGAATCAAAACTGTTAAGTCGCAACCGGACCCAGAAGAGCCAGAAGAACTGACAGGAAGTGAAATATCATTAGTGCTTCCGCCTTCGGTTAAATTCGACACAATTGACTGTTCAGTCCCAATACTCGAGGCATCCATCATGTTGAGCATGTCAGCAACCAACAAACAAGTCAACAAAAATGTTGCTTTATAGGATGCATACATATATACATATATATTTTTATGGTCTGATTATTCATAATTACTGACTTTTAAAATGCATGAGTTGTGGTTATTTTCTTTATCTGTCTTTCTGGGGGGAAGTGATGTCACACAACAAATGTATTTAAAGGATATGATGTCTTTTTGCTGCCATCTGATGAAGTTTCATGTTAATGTGTACTTTTGGTGATGAAGGCGCTTAAGGTGGCTTAATCCTCACTTGGTGGAGTTTTCGTTTGCATTCCATGCGATTTGGATTATCTGCAATAAATATTTTTAGACTTTGCTTCTCAGTCTGGTATGAGCCTAGCATTGAGCAGCATATTGTCATCACCTGATCCTACAATATAGGCAAAAATGATTGATTTCAACAACTGCCTGTCTTTCTGGTGATAAAGTATTTGTCTGCTTGGGAGGACATGTTTACCAGACCATGCTGCTTTGACAATGATGGTCTGAACCCTTCTGCTGAAGGCTTTTGAATACTGGCTAAAACTTTATCTCCCCCATAGTGCTTTTTTTAGGCAATGCCAAATCGACATACCTACCGACAGCAAAATCAACTCAACTGAACCTTAAAGTGTTACTATTCAATGACAGGACCCTAAACAAAAAACTACCCTCCCTCCAAGTCCTTCTAACACTCAGGAATATAGACATTTGTGCAGGTACCGAGACATGGTTTAAAATGGCAGAGAGTACCCCAGCAGTTCAAGGTTTGAGTGCCTTCCACACTTTTAGACCAGTAGCTTCACAGTAATGGGCTGAAGGAGGAGGTGTTTCAACGTAGATCAATAAAAGCATACCTCTAGGGTGGTTAAACAGGATGACATGCTGGAGTTCCTCCATGTGCAGATCCCTATAGACAAAATCCTGTACAATATCTTAGCCAGGTGTAGATCACCATCCATGTCCCAAGAAACTCACAATGCATACTTGGACCTACTGGAGACACTTACCATTCACCCTAACACCCTACTCTCATGGGAGACTTTAATTACCTCTCTATAGACTGGGAATACTACACAGCCTCAAATCTATAGACACAGAGATTTCTGGAATTTGTAAATGCAAACACCCTTCACCAAATAGTGAATATACTCACTAGAGTCTCCAACATAATGGAATTTGTCCTTACAAATATGGGAGAATGCTGCACCTCTCCAAAGTCTCATCCTCCCTGGTAAGGTCCAAACATAAAGCTGTCTCCTTTGAAATTAAATTCAATGTCATAATCTCAGTAAATTCAGTAACAGTTAGGAAATATTCCAAGGCAAATTACCTTTAATTAAGTGATGGATTGTCAAAATTCAGTGCCCCTACAAATCCAGAGAAGACAGCAGCTTATTCTGAGTTGCTCTCAGAAACTCTGTACAACCATATCAAGAGCTGCTCAGAGGCAGCTGTATCTACCAAAAGTAAGCCCAGGACTAGCCCTAGAAACAAACTACCCTGGTAGCATCCCAAATTAAACAGAATATACAACAAAGGGAAAAAATATGGCAAAAATCAAGAAGGGTGATTCCCATAAAGATAGACACTCTCTTATCAATGTAAATACTCAATTAAGTAGGCTAATTGGTCAAGCAAAGGAAACTTTGAGGTTAAGATAGCCTCTAAGTGAAAGATAACCATAAGACTTTCTACAGTTGTGTCAGAAAGCTTGAGAGTAGCACATAATAATGTCCTGAACTGGTGGATAATGGTGTCACATTCACTGACCCTGGAAATATAGCAAACCTGTTAGAGGATAAATTCACTTCTAGCTTTACTCCCCTCTCAGCCCCAACCATTCCCTCAAAAATACTCTCAAACATAACCCCTCCAGCTATAACTAAGGAGCATGTACTGGCTACACTCACTAAAACCAAGAACACTTCCTCAATGGGCCCCGATAACATCCTAGGATGCCTCCTGAATAGTCTAAAATATGAGTTACCAGGACTTCTAGAGTCATTATTTAACTATATTCTTAAAATAGGCTTTGTACCACTTGAATGGAGGACTGCAATGGTCATCCCCCTTCATGAGGGAGGACCTTCAACAGATACGGGAAACTACAGACCCATTAGTCTGACTAGTCTTATTTGAAAAGCAATGGAAATTATCACCAAGGACATAGGAGACCTTCAGACACTTGATCCATCCCAGTTTGAATTTGTCAAAGGAAAGTCATACTTACTGAATCTGGTGGACGTCTTTGAAAAGGTCACTAAGGATCTGGAAAAATGTGCATATGTGAGAAGCATATTTGCATGCAATAACATTAAAAGGTCCTAAAAACACTGTGCAATTAATCTAACAGAGTATAATCTTATTTCTGTACAATATCCACTGATACTAAAACAGCATCCTGTGCAATAACAGCTGTGACATTAAATTTTTGAAGAGTAAATATCGTGTTTCCTTAGAGTAGCGCCAACAGAATCCTGTGCAATAAATAGTGGCCTAGTAAATGTCTGTTGATATGTAAAACAGTAAATATTATGTAGTAGAAATGTCTAAATGTAGTGATGTGAATTGTTGTATATGTTAGATGTTTGTACATAGAGCCTGGAGTAACATGATTTGTTCAGTTTCATTTGTTGTGGAGTCTGAATGGCAATAACGTTTATTCTGACTTTTGACTTGCGTTATACTGCTCTACCTAGACCTATATAAAGCATTTGATGCAATATCCCACTCAGGCATTGACAAAAAACTTATGGAACTAGATATAAACTCATTTATAACATACTGAATACCTTGCTGGCTCACTGATAGAACCTAGGAGGTTAGAATTGGTAAAGCCACTGCCACAAAGAGGACATTCACCAGTTGAGTTCCCCAGAGCTCTGTGCTGGGCCCATTCCTCTTTGGCTTCTATTTCTTGGATGTCAAAGCCAATGTCAAAGGCCTATGGTTAACCAAGTTCACAGATGATTGCAAACTGGGAGCAGTCATTGAATTCCATCCCCCAAGCTGACAGCACTCTTTAGGAAGGTCTAATACAGACAAACGCTTGGTGCCAAAGCTGTGGCTTAAAACTCAATGCCAAGGAATGCATTATAGCACCTTTTGGGAAATCTACCACCCCAGTTAACCACATTATCGATAAAACACCTTTGAAAGTTGATTCACTTGTTAGGGACCTGGGCACTCATGTAAATACTGGCCTAGCCTTCGACTAGCATGTGTCCAAGGTAGTAAGAAAATCCTTCTATGTTGTTCAATTTATAAGCAAGAGCATGGCATCTAGGTCTAAAGAGGTCATCATACCACTGTACCTGGTCCTCATCAGACCCATCATAAAGTGTAATGTCCCCTTCAGTATGTACCTGACCAGATATGTGCAGCAACTGGAATGCCATAAAGGTCCCTTACAAAAAGAATACAGGAAGTAAACACAATGTCCTTCTCTGATCACCTCAAAGCCCAGTCTCTTTATTCAATATCATACAACCTTCTGAGAGGTGATCTTTGTCTGGCATACAGGGCATCTCTGAACCCTGTTCTGATGAACCTGTTGCACAGTCACAAAACAAGCTGCGTCATAGCTACTAGATAAAAAGACCTAAAACTTTGCTTGCTATATAAATAATACATGTTGAAGGAGCAGATATGTTTCTCAGGGAATTCCCATTCTCTGGAACAGGCTCCCCATCAATGTGAAGTGGAGTTCATCCCTATCCTTTGTTAAGTGCTACTTGGACCAATGGATGGGTAATCAGGAATTCACCCCGGTCTGCCTTCTATGTATCTGGTGGACAGAGTCATTAAATCACCACCTATATAAATGAAATTTGTGGGTCACATTTGTGTAGCACAGCTCATAAGGGTCCTAGTGGTTGTTAGCTTAGTACACACCTATGAACCAATGATCATAAATAGAACCCGTAAGTTAAAGGTGGGGTCGACCTCATCCAAAAGACCTGCCACTAGTGATGCATCACAGTGTTCAATCTTCAGGCCACACCTCTTTGGCATTTACTTCTCAGAGATCAAAGCAAATGGTAAGGGTTTATGGATGACCAGATTTACAGGTAACTGTAAACTTGGTGCCATCATGAACTCCCCAGAGGGCACAAAAATCCTTTAAGAGGACATTTTCCAAACACATGGTTTTAAAGCCATGGACTAAACTAAATGCCAAGAAATGTAAAATGGTATCCTTTAGCAAGTATGAATTTTCTTGTAATTACCACATTGACAACACCCAGTGTACTTTGATCACCACATATCCACTACTGCAAGGAAGTCCTTATTTCATCACATAGCTTATATCTAAAGGTATGATGTCCAGGTCCAGGAAAGCAATCATTCTACCATACTCTGCTCTCATCAAGATGAACATTGAATATAATGCCCCACTTGAAATGTGCCTGTCCAAACTCTTGTCGCAACTTGAGTAGCCATGCTTTCTCACAAAAAAAAAAAAATCATGGGTCTAAATCACGCAAACTATGGTGACCATCTCAAAGCCTTATTCCTCTTCCCAGCATCATGTGGGCTCCTGAGAGCTGGTCTCTGTCTTGCATATAGAGTCTCAGTAGATCCTGCCCTGTCAGATCTGTTACACATTCACAAGTCCAACAGTAGCATGAACACTCCCAAAAGGGATCTAAATATCTTTTGCAACATAAATCATAAATAGAACATGTTGGAGGGACAGGTATATATCACAGAGAATACCTCTTCTATGGAATAGTTTTCCACTTCATATAAAGCAAAGTACTTAATGTATTCTATTCAAATGTAATTTAGACAAATGGATGGGAAACCACAAATTCACCACTGATTTATGACCCGTGTCCCTCATGGATGGGTTGACAAGTAAATGTCTCAACATATACTTGTTTTGCCTGCATTTAGGTTATTTATTTGCAATATGTAAGGGCTAAAATCTATGGGATTGTACTGCTAGCTTTCTCTCTCTCTCTCTCTGTATATATATATATATATATATATATATATATATATATATATATATATATATATATATATATATATCTATAAATATGTATATATACAGACACACACATATAAGAGAGAGAGAGAGAATATAAAGTTGGTGTATGGAGAGTAAACAGATGAAGATGCACATTTAGGAAAATACACACTCTGGAAAAATACACAGGGCCAAATCCTGCTGGATAGTCGAAATACTTCAGTTATTTGTGAACAAATACCACATAGGATATATTGTAGACCATGTTTTTCTCACAAGGAGGTTTTTCAATGCTAACTGATCCTGTGAAACCATGTGATTTTCGTACAAAGTAACACATCTGCTCAAGTCATAGGACCATTAAAAAATAACAACAAAATTATGTTTGAAAAGTGAATAAACACAACTACTATCATCAAATTAAATATAGATAAAAGACTGGAAAAATAGAAAGCTAGAAAAATTCAGAGCCCAGGTTTATACAAGGTTCCCAAGTACAGAGTCCACATCCTTTCTTTCCTGTCCAAAATACATTTTTTTGTATATATACATTTTATATGAGCAGGAACAATATCAACAGCAATGAAAATAAAAATAGTTTTAGGATATTGCAGCATATGTTTATCGAGAGGGCTGTTTGATCTCTTACAAGTAACATCACTAATGTGCAAAGACATTATTTGCCTGAATATACAAGTGGTTTGTCCAACATAGAATGAGCCACATACACACATAACAACATCGACTACATACTCAATTTTACAGGTAGTAAAACACTTGACATCATCTGTTCTGTTGTATTAATTGAATAAAGTATGTGTTTGTATGAACATGTGGGCATATGGAACAGTTCCCACAAAGGAAACAGACCATGGTTTTCCCTGCTGAAAAAAGAAGTCTTAATTCTGTTGGTGCATTTCTTAAAAAAAAGTATGAAAAAGGTACAGTTGTGTAAGTTGAACTTGCTATAACAGTAAATGTTTGCATGATCAATGCTGTGCTGCAGTAACCTTAGTTATATGGGTTATATCCTATCAAGGATATAACAGTCAGCCAGCTTCCAAAGCTTCCGGGCACCTTCCATGCACTCAGACTGTCAGGCAGCTTGAGCTGAGCTGACCAAAAGACAAGTTTGGGCACAAAGTCCTTCAGAGCTTTCCTGCCAGGAGAGAAAGTGAGGTTGAACCCTGAAAGCACATTACTAGAAACAACAAAAAATAAATGTCCGCACCCTGTCAAAAAACAACACACCAAAAAACAAGGGGAATGGAGACAGGGTGCAACTACTGCAGCAGTAATCATTCAACCATCTTCTGTTATGGCAAGGTCATCTTATACAACTGTACTATGTTTGTCATATTAATCACTGCTCCAGTAGCCTTAGCTATATGGGTAGATTAACATAGCTAACTATATTTGGGAGGAGGAAGGCGAAGGGTCCAGGATCCCTTGGAGAAATGGTTCTAGCAAAGCTTGATCTAAACCTAGAGAAGAAATCAAGCTTTTAATGCTTTGTAAAAGTATGTAGAGAGGACCAAGTAGCAGTTTCTAGAACATTTCTAGAATCTAACCCTTTCCAAAAAGCAGTAGATGAAGCCAAGGCCCTGGTAGAGTGTGCCTTGACCCTATGTGGAATAGATCTGACATGGTGTGTATAACAAAAGTTAATAGCCTTACACAACCATTTTGAAATAGTCGTTTGACACAGGTTGCCCCTTCTTCTTACCTTCACAAGAAATTTTTTATTTGTTTTATTTTACATTTGTTAACCGGGGGTGTCTGACTGAGCCAAAAATACCCTTTTTCAGCAGAGGCCCGGGGAGACAAACTCCACAAAGAAAAATTACAGATACATTTAGTTATTAAGACATGATCAATATACACACAAATTACAAAAGACATGTTTTTACAGTGGTATGCGCCACATCAACAGCTACAGTGGAGAGAACAAACAAAAAAATATTAATTTAAAAATAAAGGTAATTAATAGATTTGTGGTGTACAGATGACATTTGGAACATAGGTAGAATACATACCTAGCACACAGGTACAGTACATACATTATAGATTAGCCAGTGTTTGTGAGTAAGATTGAAAACTATTATCAAATATTCTAGATTTAGTATGTATACCTTATCCACTTTCACTAGCCTGGGGAGCAATCATGGCACTGCCAACTTCGCTTGAGATGTCGCCTGATGAGGTCTTTAAAGGAGGCTTTGGATGATGTGTTTTGAATGCTAGTAGGGACAGAGTTCCATTTTTTAGCCACTGAACTACTATATAGTGTATCTCCAAACCTATTGTAGCTGTTTGTGACTTCTAGCAGTAGTTTGCTTGATGATCTAAGAGGTCTTTTGGCTGAGTGATGTTGTACTAGATTTTTGAGGGCAGGACACTTATTGGGAAGGTAATAGATAGAATGACAGAGGCAAAGTTGATTGTAGGTTAGGAGGTTGGGCAGTTCAAGCCAGTGGAGCTGTCTCAAAGCAGTACAGTGATGAGTTGTATATGAGCAATTTGCAGCAAAGCGGGCAATTCTGTTATAGCAGGCTTCCATTTTGCTTAGTTCAGTTTTGTTGAGATTAGTCAGAATGGGAGATGCATAGAGTAGGGTGGATAGAAGTTGGGAGCGAGCAATGGTTGATCTTGTGTTGTTGATCAGAAATGGTTTGATACGGTAGAGTGATCCCAGTTTGGCATGTACTTTTTTAATAGTTAAGTTGAGATGACTATCAAATTTTAGGTGGGAGTCTATGGTTATTCCCAATAGCTTAGCCTGTGCCACTGCAGCAACTGGAGTAGCATTTGTAGAGTAGATAGTGAATTGACTGTTAACAGTGCTTTTGTTAGAACTCGTGATACTCATAAGCTGAGTTTTCTTTGGATTGAGGATAAGTTGGGCTTTGTTAAGGTAGATTTCAACGTCAGAGAATGCTAGTTGAGTTGTTTGCAGGAGGGTGGGAACGTTTTGTGCAGCACAGATTAAGGTAGTGTCATCTGCATACTGAATGATAGATGCATGCTGTGTAGAGGTATGGAGGTCATTTGTGAAGACTGTAAATAGTAGTGGTCCTATGATAGAACCCTGTGGGACTCCTATAGTTATGGGCAGCTGAGGAGAAAGAGAATTTTCCTATTTCACAGCTTGGTACGTGTCAGTTAAGTAGCTTTGGAACCAGGTAAGAGTGGAATTTGATAGGTGATATTGGTTTAGTTTGTTTAGTAGGATTTGGTGTGAGACTGTGTCAAATGCTTTGGACATATCCAAAAAAGAGTTGACACCTGTAGGCCTTCATTTTTGAGACGGTTTACTGTGTCTGTGAAGCAGAGGAGGGCTGTAGTGGTACTATGGGCAGGTCTGAAACCATGCTGAGTAGGTGATAGGATGTTGCTGTCTAGGAAATAGTTTAGCATCTGGATATGGATGCATTTTTCTAGGATTTTGGTCAGGGGGAGAATAAAGCAATGGGTCTGTAGTTATTAAGTTCAGTGGAGGTCCAGCCTTTATGTATGGGTGTAACATAGGATATGTTCCATAGTTTGGGCACATAGTTTTCAACAACTGATTTTTCAGAGGCACAGCAAAATAATGGGTATAGTTCCCCATACTAAAGGGGTGGCGTAAGCCACAAAACTATGGGCTAGGCTTGTAAATGCCCTCGGGCAGATAGCCTAGTATGAACCTATGAACCTATGAACCTATGATCTGTTTATGAGAGTGGAGACTGGGATAGCAATAGCATCTGCTGTGAGTTTCATGAAATAGCTGGGGAGTAGGTCGGCTGTTGTTGATGAGGTTTTTAGTTTGGAGAGCATGCTTTTGATTTAAATGGTGGAAACTGTTTTGAGGGTAAAGCTTGTATTAGTGTTATTTGTGTTGGGGGGATAGTGAGGAAGGAACTGACTGTCCTGTGATACTAAGGATAGAATTGAGTTCACAAAGTGGGAGCTGAATTGTGTTTTGATGGGAACTTTAGTGTCAGGGATGGTTGGTTTGGGGGTAGCCTTTTGGGTGGATTTTAGTAGCTAGTTTACATTTTTCCAAAATTTTTGGGGGTTGTGTTGGTATTGTAATGTTGTGTAGTAGAATTTTTTGTCCAGCCTAATGCATTTTTTGCATGGTTGCGCAGTTCTTGGTACTTAGTTAGGCTTTGTGTTTCTTTGTTTTTTTGATAGTAAAGCCAGGCAGTGTCTCTGGAATGAATGAATACTTGATCCAAAGATCTAAAAGATTTACTTTTGTCACGGTAGTACCTGAGTTGTCTGTGGACACCCAAGGTACTGAGTATCCTTTGTCCTTAATTTTTTGGTTCAGGAAAGAAAATGGGGAGATATATATTTTGGTTTAAAGTAAACATGGATACCACTTGAAGCATAAAAGGATTAGTTCTCAAGGAAACCCTTTCCCTGTGGAAAATGAGATAGGTTGACTCACCATAACAGCTTGCAACTTAAGATACCTTTCTTGCAGAGGTCAGAGCAATCAGTAAAACTGTTTTCCATGTTAAGAATCTCAAGTCAGACAGATTAGCTGGTTCAAATGGAGCAATTGTTAGCTTCTCTAACATGAAATTAAATTCCCAAGGAGGGGCTACCGGTTTACCTGCAGGCTTCTTATACAAAACCCCATTCAAGAACATTTTGACATGAGACTTGAAAGACGAGAATCCATGGGCAGACACTATGAAATGGTTGATAAATGAACCTTAAGATATCATGCACATGGACCAGCACTATGGCAAACCATTTGTGGGGATAATAAACAAAAAACTAAAACAAAAAACTCCAAAAATATGGACATGTGGAACGTTCAACAACAAACAGCGAATTTATTAATTCACAACTCACAACAAAGCCTTTGGGTATAAACCCTTCTTCAGTGTTTATACCTTGCAGACTACTACATCTTTTATATCAGCTAATCTAAAATTCTGAAAATCAAAGTTGCAGAAGTATACATCTTTTTCCCCATACCTATCAATAATTTTCCCATCCTTATTAGAAATATTAGGATTGGAATTTCCTAAGTGCTTAGCAGCAGAGGAGTCAACTAAGGCTGTAGATGCTGGGTCAGGGTTGGGAATAGTGTATATAAATTTAAAAGACAGAGGAACTTTATATATCCTATCTGCCTTTATAAGGATAGCTGACTGACTATTAGCTATTAAAAAAATTGCAAGAAGTAAGACACAACACCCTCTAAAGCAGACAGGAGGAATAGGTGTAGGTTCTGGAAAATCCTGCTGTAACAACTCATAATATTTTCTTATTCACTGAGAAACCTCACTGTTCTCTTGCTGAAAACAAAGGAACATTCTAGCAACAGTCTCTGAGAAAGAGAGACACCAACAAAAAGAATCAGAAACTGAGATCTCCTCTGAGCCTGAATCAGAAATCAGAGGAAAAAATCCTGACTCCTTCCTTGCGTCTTCCTGTTCAGATTCAGAATCTTGACTCTCTTCTTTCTTTTACCATTAAGTAATTTACAGAAGGGATCAATAGCCTAAATTAAACCTTGAGCAGACCCAGTAAACTACTCATACCCAAAGAAATTTGAGGAAGAGTAGGTACATGCTTGGTTTTCTGTTTCTTTTTGACAGGAAAATAGGGGCAGCCATTTTACTGATAGCAGCTGCCACTTCTCCAGGGATGGCTACAGCATTCTGACACAACAAGGAAATCTTCCCTGTTCTCTCTCTCTCCCAGGCAAACACGAGTGACTGTCTTTTGCCCACTTTGGGGATTCCAATGGCCACAGAGGATGTGGTTAAGCCTGGTCCATAGTGACTGTAAGTGCTACACCAGAGGGATCCAGGGTAAAAGATTAGCAGTCTGAGGTAAAACAAATAGCCAAAGTACAGTCACCTTCCTGTGGCTGAGGCAAATTGCTAGGCTGCTGTGGTGGCAAAGACTGCTTATTTGTTTCTTCTTGAGGCTGGAAGACAGAACCACTGTGCGGCTCTCAATCTGTTCCATGTTTAAAGAAAAAATGGTACCTCTTTCCCATGGAACACAGCAGCAAATACAGGTAAAAGTATCAGTCCACAAAAGGTACTTTTTTAGAGAGAGAAAAAGACAGTAAAACACTTTAAAAACAATATGACATACCCACAAAGGAAAAAAAATAAACATCATTTCTTCACGTTTTCAGTTTGTTTACACTAATTTTAAACTGACAGAAAAATGAGTGCTCTGTTTAAAAGTATGTTATAGTCTCGACGAGGCAGTCCATTAAAACAACACTCTAGCTTTTTAAAATAACTTTCCTGAACAGGAAAGTAATAAAACTATAATAAATTTCAGGAAATTGAATTTTTTTTCCCCAAAGGGACCTTATCTCTCTAGCAAAGGAAAGCAGAAGCTGACTATCAATCCTCACATGCGGAAGAAGAGCGTACTCTTCAGTGGCAGTAAATCTCTGAAGGGCTTTGTGCCCAAACTTGTCTTTTAGTTAGCTTGACTTGAGCTGTCTGCAGGGCCAGTGTTAGCATTTTGGGGCCCCCTCCAGCAAATGTCAAGTTGGAGCCCCCCTAAGCACTTTTAGTCTAAGTATCACTCTGTCACTGTCACCCCTCCTAAGCATCCTTTTAGTTCATGCTGCAAACATTTAGGAGTAGTACGCAAAGACTGACCTGTAGCTGCAATGCTCTTACATTATAACAGGCCTATGTACCACACTATGTTGGCCCATCGTCATCATACAGAGGTACAGTTACTAGCATTTAGCTGCAACAATGATACATTACAACAACTCTATATATAGGTCTGGACTTAGGTGAAATGGTGCCCTAGGCCAACTGTTTCAGCCCCCACAAAACACACACACACACACACACACACACACACACACACACACACACACACACACACACACACACACACACACACACACGCACACACACACACACACACACACACACACACACACACACACACACACACACACACACACACACACACACACACACGCACACACACCAGTCCTTCTCCCTATCTTGGGCTCCCCATTCCATAAATAATACTTTTTTCTTCCTTTCCTCACATTTTGCCTCACTGTTCAGCTTTTTCAAGAAGCCACAACTTTCTATGTATTCTGAAGTGCATTTTAAAGTTTTTCTTTTTGCACTGTCTTTTCATCCAATGATGTCTTGAAAAGAAATTATGATTAAGGAAATAAATTCTGTTCAGATTTAGTTTTTCTTGCATCCTTTCAACATAACCCTTCCTGAGCAAGACAGCAATAACCATTTAGGAAACAACTGAAATAAGCCAGGACCTAAGAAGCCATAAGGTTATAGATGCTGTAGCCTCTATCCTGGCTAGAAATAACAAAAGACAAGTGGGTACAAAGCATCATATCCAGAGGCTACTCCATACCCTTTTCATTCTCCATCCTGATCATAAAAAACATCGCGGATGTTCCACCCAGTCAAAGGGAACAGGCAACTCTAGAAATTCAAAAGTTGCTAGACAAAAAAGTCACCAAAACAGTCCCCGCAGACCAAATAGGATCCGGAACTTACTCAAGGTTCTTTTAGTTCTGAAGAAAAAAGGGCACTGGAGGACCCATACTGGAGCTCAGCAGATTAAACAGATCAGTAAGAAAAACAAAGTTCCGGATGGTAACACTGCAGTCAATAGTTCCTTTTCTGGGAAAAAACAATTTGATGTGCTCAATAGACCTCCAGGATGCATACTACCACATAAAAATGGATAGGCCATCCAGGAGTCATCTACACTTTCTGCTGGGAGCCAGTCGAGCCCTATCCTTTGGTCTCAGTACAGCCCCCAGAGTGTTCACCAAGTGTATGGCAGTAGTCACAGCTCACTTGAGACGTCTAGAATTCTGAGTGTTTCCGTATCTGGACGACTGGCTCCTAAACTGCCACCACCAAGTATCTACTACAAAAAGCAAGAGACACCACATTACTTCTCTGCTCTCACCTAGGAATCATGATATATTAGAAAAGTCTGCCTTGTTGCCATCTCACCATATCGTCTTTATAGGGGCAGATCTAGACACGACAAAAATGATGGCAAAACTTCCTACAGAAAGAGTTCTAGTTCTGAGACAACAAGTTTTGAACCTTCTCTCCAAGACAAGAGTACAAGCGAGAACAGTTCTGCAATTCTTGGGAATCATGGCAGCAGCGATAAATTTAGTTCCATTAGCGTGCATGTACATGAGAATCTTGCAGTGGCTACCATTCAGTCAGTGGTCTTTGCAGGAGCTACCCATTTCTATCCAAATTCTGATGAGTCCTGCAAAAAAGATGTTTGCTGGTGGCTTCACTCCACTCGCATGATATCGGGTCTACCATTTGTCCGTCCACAGCTTTTGGCCACAGTAACCCACGTACACCTCCCAGACACAGTGGGGGGGGGCATTATCTGGGAAGGACAGTTCAAGGCACTTGGCAACATCACGAGGTCCATTTGCACATCAATGTCCCAGAGATGAGAGTGGTACTTTTGGCACTGCAGGCACTTCAGGACGCTCTTCCACTGGGAACTATTGCAATACAGACAGACAACATGTCAGTTGTTTGGTACACAAACAAACAGGGAGGAACCAGATCCTACCCCCTTTGTCAAGAGGCCCTTAGCATATGACAGTGGGTGACTGCCTCCCAGCACTTTTTGATAGCAATGCACGTCCTGGGGAAATCCAACTTGATAGCAGACAAATTCAGCAGAGCGATATCGATGCCTCACAAGTGGTACCTAAAACAAGAAGTAGAGGAGATAATTTTCTGCAAATGGGGCCAGCCATGCTGCGACTTTTTTGCCACATCCATGAATGCCAAATGCAGTAGCTATTTTGCCCTAATCCCCCCTCTGGGGGGGGCAGTCACCAAGGGATGCACTTGTACACAATTGGCCCATGGGTCTCCTTTATGCCTTCCCTCCTTTTCCTTTGATACCTAAAGTTCTTCAAAAGGCCACCTCATTGGGAAACAATCTGATTTTTGTTGCCCCATACTGGCCTCATCAAATTTGGTTCCCCTTCCTTTGGCCTCATCTCAAGGAGGAGCCGTGTGTTCTGGACCCAGCTCCAGACCTTCTGACTCATAAATCAGGAACGCTCCACCCCTCTCTTCAGACCCTTAAATTGACAGCTTGGCTGCTCCAGTTCTAAATCTAGCCAGGCTCCCTGAACTTTCTCCTTCTGTGAAATGTATCTTGATCTCTTATCATAAGGCCTCTATGAGAAAACTTTACATGAGCAAATGGAAAAGATTTTCTTCCTGGGCATTAAGTAATCAAATTGATCCTTTTTCTGCTCCTATCGCTTTCATTCTTGAATTTCTAATTACAATATTTAATGAAGGCACGGCTGCAGCTACCATTCTAATCCAGTTAGCAGCGATATCCAATTTTCATATAAACGAATTATCCCCAAATCTGATGTCTCACAGACTATGCAAAGCCTTCCTGAAGGGCACTATTCTATTAAGACCACCTATTAAGACCCTTCTACTGCCATTGGACCTAAATTTTTTTCTGTCCTGTTTGATTCTTCCCCCTTTGAACCTGCATCATCTTGTGAGCTAAAGTTCTTGACATGGAAAACAATTATTTTAATTGCCATCACTTCTGCTAGAAGAGTTTCAGAGCTACAAGCAGTATCAATAAAGGCCCTACATGCTTTTCCATGAAGACAGAGTTTCCCTTCAAACAAAGCATCCTTCTTAACAAAAGTATGTTTAGAATCTAATTTAAATCAGTCGATAGATCTACCAGTGTTTTGCCCAACTATGACAACATGACAGAATATAGGCTACACCAACTGGATGTACAAAGACAATTTGGTTTCTACTTGCATAGGACAAAGGCCTTCAGAAAATCTGATCAATTGTTTCATTTTCAGCGGCTAAGAAAGGTGCTCCTGTATCTTTCAAAATGGCTATCAGACTGTATTACCTTTACATACAAATCTGACAACAAAAGGTCTTCCCAGCAATGGTCATTCTACAAGAGCCATAGCAGCAGCTTCTGCTTTTCATGCTAGACTACCAGTTGATACCATTTGTGCTGCTGCAGCATGGGCGAGGCCTCATACCTTTATCACTCATTACAAAGTGGATTTGGCCTCCAGGAACAGGGCCTCCTTTGGGTCCACTATTCTGAAGAATATTCTCCCGTGAGCTGCCCAAGAAATATGGTGCTAGGGACGCTGTCCCAACCAGTAAAGAATGAAGGTGAGATAGAACAACATCACATAAAGAAGTTATGTGCTCAACATAACATTCCATGTGTGTTGTTCATCTCGCCTTCATTCTTTCAACCCACCCTCCTTCCCACAGCCATTTGGGTTCTGGAGGACCAAGCTGTCACATTTGGCAGATAATGTTCTCTGACCATCTTCATTGTATATAAAGTGTCAAATAGTCCATTTGTAAACTATTATTATTAGCAAACAAGATCTGAGGAACTTTCCTAGGGCATCATGGGATAGGGATACAGCCATAAACTAGTGGAAGACCTTGAGCTTTTGTATATGGCCCAGTCAGAACAGAGGATTGCTTCCGAACTCAACCAGTAAAGAAAAAAGGCAAGATGAACAATACACATGGAACATTATAGTGAGTACATGACTTCTTTATTTCAGTAATGTATTCTACTTTGTTGCTGCTGGACCATACACTGCCTCTACACAAGCTATAGTAACCATGTTTGTACAACTCTAAGGTCTCTGAGAAAAGTAAAAGAAACCATGGCTACACTATTTTGAACCTTTATTCTGCTATTATGTTTGGCACAGCACTGAATTATTCAGTAAAGAAGCTCATAGTTATAGTATCTGGTGTTTTGCAGTATTTATAAAAACCCTGAAAAAAATCATTGCTGTAGATTGGAAGCATCAGCTCTTCTTAAAATAAAAGGTTTGCACTGAGATCAGTCACTCTGGGCTGCTGATCTCTCTGGTGCTTACCTTATTTTTGTTCATTATCAGGATTATCTCAACAGTGTCATATCAAACCCTATTCAGTTTAAAGTGCATAACCAGGAAATTAATGCATATTTTTCTCCTCATCTTTCTCCAACCAGAAGAAGCTTTTGTGGGACCCCACACAGTCAAGGATAATTAAGGGGCCCTCCCTGCAGCCATTGGTATTGTAGGTACCTAAAGCTAGCTATGTTGTTAGTTTTAGTAGAGATAAGATCCACCAGCAGGGTATAAAGGGGCACTATGTCATTGGTAAAATAGTTAATGGAATTGTGAAGGTTGTTACATGATAAAACACTTTTACTATAGCCAGAGAAATCTTTGAATTGTAAAGGAGGTATAAATAAGAGTTATTACCCTCTTGGTTTATTAAGTATACAAAACTGCTGTACTAGCTTTTATTGGTTTGATAGAGATGTTCAAGAAATCAAGATAAGACAACTTTCTGCAGTTGGGGGCCTCCCAGGAACAAGGGACCCCCAGCGACCACAAGGTTCACTGGTGCCTAAATCCGGCTATGGCTGCCCTGACAGTTTGTACACATGCTCAGTGGCCTGAAGCTGTGGAAGCTGGCCGTCTGTTACATCCTCAGCAGGATATAACCCATAAAGCTAAGACTACTGCAACAGTGATCATTTAACCATCTACTGTTATGGAAAGTTTTATATACCCAACTGTACTTTTATGCTAATTTCAGCATGTTGGAATATTACCTCTCTTCACCAAAAGATGTCACTGTTTTCTTTCACAAAACATCATATAATGATGATAATTCAACTAGTTTCAAAAAGTTTTAGGAATTGACAAAATCCACTTTTCATAGGAATGGTCATATAAGTAGAGCTTGTTGTGTTTATTAATGTATGAAACAAAGGAATCCACATTAATGAAGAAACCAGAAAGAGAAACTTTGGTCTGATAAGGATGAAGGTTGCTTTGAAATAAAATCTTTGGATTGCTCAGTATCCGTTTGTGTTGAAGTTTTTTTCAGTTTGTTTTGTTGTGTGTCTCTCTCTCTCTTTCTCTGTGTGTATATATATATATATATATATATATATATATATATATATATATATATATATATGCATATACAGACACACACACACATACACACACACACACACACACACACACACACACACACACACACGTAAGTATGTCAAACTATGTTAAACCTCTGGCACCAATGTAATGTAATGCTTCAGGTTTATATAAAAAAAAAAAACACAGACAATGGTTTCACTCACATAAACTTTTTCAATATGGACATATTTATGTGTTTGGTCTCTTTGTGTGCCTGAAATCTAATGTGCAACTGTTTGGTTGGTCTTAATATGTATGTATGTATGTGTGTGTGTGTGTGTGTGTGTGTGTGTGTGTGTGTGTGTGTGTGTGTAGATATATATATATATATATATATATATATATATATATATATATATATATATATATATATATATATATATATATATATACTTATTTTGCAGGCAATCAAGATGAGAATCTACGAACTTTACATTGTGAGCAGTATAGTAGACAAGTTATGAAGAACTAATGCATGAGTTACATTCATGAGGTCTTTCCAAGGGATATGTGATGGTTTTAAGACTGGCACACAATATTTTTGAAGGGAAATTGTGAGAGCTTTTAGACTGCCTTATATGGGCTTGTTATTAAGAAAAATGCAAAGATGTCATACCCTTGGAACAAACTCCAAACAAGTGCCTCTATAAAAAAATCCACTGTCCTTAAATTACCAACATCCAAAGAATAAGTATAGTATACTTTATTTTAACATCAGTTCGATCCTACAGAACCTTTCCATAAAAGTTTAAAAGTTTAAGGATTACATTTATTGCGTATTAGTGATTTATGAAATCAGAAGTTGTTTTGTTAGGGACAGGCAAGCTAGGACCTATAAAAGCTTTGCGCCTTGCCCAACTCAGCTTGGCCTTTATGTGCAATTAACAGTAAACATTAACTCAGGCAAGTTACAGTCAGAGTAAAACACTGTGTTAACAGTCTAAACAATACACGCACAGATAAAAAGATAAGATCACTATATATTGATAAGATATGGCAATTGTCAGGGCATAGCTTATTTTATGGCTTGCAGAAATAAACCAGACCTGTTTCCACTCATCTGACTCTAAGGAAAACAATCTGCATACTCATATCAAAACACAATTTGTTTATTTTTCTATACAAAAGCATTCAGATGTTCATATATGGTATTCTTTACACAACATGAGTAATTGTACCATGTACTGCTATGTTAAAAGCATGATGTTGTAAATAATCAAAAGAAAATCCTTTTTGAGAAATGATTTTGAATTCAAACCTTATGTTTTTTGATTTGGGGGGGTTATGACAAAGGTTAAGTACGGCAGACTATCAGACTTAGTGTCCCTTTCCTGAGCCACAGATTCCACCTCAGCCTGGTGGGCCTAACATGTTCCCAGGCCAGATGAGAAATATTATCCTTCCAATGTATCCTGGATCAACTGCAGAATGTCTTTCCAATTGACTATACCTGGAACAAATGTATGTAGTTATCCATATAAGATGCAAAAACCATCTCAAGTGGTTTCTATCAGTCTGAAGGTACCTCATATCCAAGGTTCTCCTAGATAACCAGGTTTTTCCACATGGAGATAACATCCAGGAATCCTGCAGCAAAACCTATATTGACTGTTATTTTTAAGTAACAATCCATCATGTCTGATTACAGGTGAGAGTGGGGACATTCATTGACCGGCAATGAGAGTTTTGTCTAACAGTTCAGCTTCTAGCTCCTTTAAGGCTGTGTTCAGTGTCTCAGTCTACTTCTCTGTATCATGGGCTCTGTAGACATCACATATGAGTAAATTCTTGAGGCACATGCATAACCCCCTTCACAAAGGGACCCCCCCCGAGAGGAGTGCAGTTTTTCAGCAGAGCATAATAATCTAAATTTTACAGCTGTTGTTTTTCCATCTTGGGCCCTTCACACTCATATGTCAATCATGATTCTCATCTTGGTGATTAAACAGACTCATATATGACTCATCAGTCTTTTTCAGTAATTTTCACACTAATTGGTGAATCATGATTCACATTTCAGTGATTTTCATGGTTCTCATCTTACACATTTCAAACTCATAGATGACTAATGTTTCAAAACTCAGCCATTTCAGTTTCATAAGTGAAACACCTGAATGAATCATGGAAATCATAGTTAGACAAGACTAAAAAAAAATAGCATCCCACACAGAACTCATCACTGTATCCCCTTAATTGATTACAATGGCAAGAACTTAGCAAAGTCCTGGATTATGCACAAATAAAATTGGATTTATTATTCTCAGTAGTCCCAATAGATGTCCAGTTATCTAAAATGTAATTACTCCGCACATCCGAAAAACAGAAGCTAGATTCATGGACTTGAAAACCCTTCTATTCCTCTTCTCAGAAATCACTTTGGGAATTTTTTATATTCGATACATGTTGTAAAACTATGGAACTCTCTCCATCCCATGTCAGTACTGAAGGAAGCTACACACAGTTGCAACACAACCTAAAAGTGTACTTCACTTCTACATGACACTGCCACTGTACTAAGACCTGATCACCACACTCTATCAATCCCCTGGCTGTCTCTTCCCTTCCTTTTCCTCTTTTCCCCTTTTCCCTTCTTTTTGTACATGCTTCCCCTTCAACCCCCAAATCTTGTCATATCCATTGTTAACCAAAAATAAACTCTCATCAAACTCTGTTTTTCTTCTCTTTTCATTCATTTACTTGTAAAATCCATCCCTTTCTGCTATCCTTTCTCCTCCTTTCTGTTTTAAATGCCACACTAACTTCTCTATGTATATCACCTGTATAGAACAATACTTTCATACGCTATGCTGCATGCAACTAAACGACTCTCCAGCCTTCATTCCTTCATGCCCTTCATGACATATTATCATTCACAACTATCTTTCTCAGAAAGTACTCTCTAACTCCCTCCTCCATTACTTCATATCCTTTTATTCGTCTCTTCTACATCTCTTTCTCACAAATCTATAATCCCTATGAATGTATTTCAGATGGGTGTAAATATTTTATAACTTTGATTATAATTTTAAATTGTTAATCCTTGTTTTAGAACAAATATTTGAAGAAAATGCTGTTTTTCTACTGTCTGCAGGTTTTCTCTCTAGGATTCTGCTAAAAAGAAGTCCTTACCTTGTCAGATTATCCCAGTTAGCAAAATGAATGAATCAATCAATCAATCAGTCAATCAATCAATCAATCAATCAATCAATCAATCAATCAATCAATCAATCAAAAATAAAAAAAACAAGATCATCATGTAAAAACACCAAGATACCACTGTGAGGTCCAAAACCTGCATACCCTCCCAGCCTTGGTAGCATCTTGAAATCCTTTCTCACAAAAATTGTAAAAAGCAGCCGTGACAACATAGAACCTTGGTGCAAACATCAACCCTGAATTAACAGGCCTATTTTTGCTAAAATGTGAATGCAAATACTGCTGTGTTTCATAAGCACAAGACAGCATGAAACAGCAGCCTTATGGCCCCTTATCTCTGTAGGTTGTCCTTCTGGACAATATAAATGGTCCTAGCCCTTCTTCACAACTGCAGTGCACATATAGACTAGATTATCAAACTCCTTCATTCCTTCATGCACCTGCATGAAGTTAAAGAGTCGGTGAACTACTCCATGACCTTGAAAAAATCTGCAGGGAGCATCCAGAATATTCATCTGCAACAGTTTCCTCAACAGTCTAACAAAGGCTTTCACAGAAAATCTGTGGATTATGGTCCCACATAAGTTAAAAAACATCTATTTCACTTTCTTAAGGATGAAAAATGCTACTGAAGTTTATTGATCCAGACGTACTGCTCTAACCTTCTATGAAACATGGCAGAGGTATGTAGTCATTATCAATGACCTCTCTAAACTCTTCCTTATGTGCATGCTTTTACTTTAGCAACCCCTATCACTGCTGCCTTTTGTGGTAATGAGCAACAGTTCTTTTTTTTCAGTATGTAGTTCTGGCATGTTTCGTAACCAATCTCCCTTTTTGTGCTCAAAATAGCCACTCCCATTTGTTTATAAATTGGCCTTACCATCCCATAGTTGATAATGAAATATTACCCCTAATGAGAATAACTGTGATCATAAGATCATATGATAATTTGAGGGGACCCATGCATGGGATAAAGCATTTAAGAGATACTTCTGCACATTAGTAGTACAGGGGGGCAGTTCTGGGGTAAATTTTCTGTTTCCCATCCATAGATCTAAGTTGCCCTTGGAAGCAAACAGGGATGAACTTTATTGTATGTGGCTGGGAAGTCTGTTTCACAGCAACAATATCCTCTTTGAGATATAACTATCTCTCCAAACTGTTCTGCTGTTGTTGCAGAACAGGTATAGATCCCTGATCTCTGATGCAATTTGACTTGCTGATGTGTAGTAAATCCATCAGTAATGGGTCAGAAGATGCCTTGTATGCCAGACACAGGTCACCCCTTAGCAGTTTCCAGGACACCAACTATAGTGACAGGACTTTGAATCAGTCCATGTAGGACGTGTTGTTTAGGCCTTGTATCTTTTTAGTAAGGTGTTGCTGTGAGTGTTCCTTTTGTTGCATGTGTCTGGACAGATACATGCCAAAGGGGGCATTATATTCCATATCTGGCCTAATGAGGGATGAGTAAGGGAGAACAATGACATCCCTAGATCTAGACACAATCCCTTTGATTATAAGCTGTACAATATAGAGGGACTTTCTCACAACAATAGACATGTGTAGGTCAAACGTTAAGTCACTGTTCACATAAGTTCCAAATCAACTCTTCGGGGTGTATTGTCAATGTAGTAGTTCCTTGGGATAGATGACTTCCCAAAAGATACAATAATGCATGTTTTGGCATTTAATCTCAGTCCATGATTTTGAAACCAGTTATTTATTTGAGACAAATCTTCCAATAGGATGGCATAGTCATTTGTGGATTCAGTGACTTCTCCTAGCTTGCAGTTATCTGCAAACCTAGTTGCCCATAGGCCTTTGGTATTGGCTTTTACTTCAGAAATGTAGATGCCAAACAGGAGAGATCCCAGCACAAAACCCTTGGAGACTCCACTGCTTACTGTTACCTTTGTGGAGGTAACTTATCCTAATTTGATTATCTGAGTGCTATCTGTGGACCAGATGGCAATCCAAGCTGTGACACAGGGTTTATTCCCAGTTTATTTAGCTTTTCTACTATGCCTGAGTGGGCCAGGTTGAAGTATATGGTGTGTAGCATTTTGCATTCATCCATTTCTATGGTGGCCTTTTCTAAAAATCCACCAGGTTGAGTAAGTGTGACCTGCCTTGATGAATCCAAACAAGATGAGTCCAATGTTTAGAAGTTCCCTCTATGTCCTTTCTGGTTAATTCCATGATGTCTTTCCTCATGGCCGATCAGGTTTATAGGTCTGTAATTGCCTGGGTCTCTGTAAGGTTTTACCTTATGCAGAGGGGAACGACTGTAGCTGTTCTATATTCACTTTGTACAAAACCTGTATGGACCCTGAGACTGAACAGTGTTGTTAGGGGTGTGACTAAATCGTGATTCTTGCTATTTCAGATGCATCCAAGGAAATTGTCAGGACCCAGTGATACAGTATTTTTAGCTTTTGATAGCACTTTTAGGACTTGGTATTGTGTGGCAGCTGGAGGGAGCCAGTTTAAGGTTTATCTTGAGGGACAGACAGAAAGGACAGAAAGAGGGATAAAGTTAGAACTAAATGTATCCACCAGTAGGTTCACTATACCTTCAGCCTCAGTGTAAGTAACATCTTTCACAAACAGCTCAACACATCCTAGCATTCATCAGTAACACCTTTATAATTTCCTTTACTTTTTTTATGTTGGTAGGTTTATCAGATTGACATTGCCTAAAAAAAGAGCTATGGGGATGGGCAATATGTTTGTCAGTAATCAAAATCCTAGAGGGGACAGATGCTGGCTATCCATGTTGAAGCAGCATGGTATGTCGATCATATTCTCTCAGGCTGACAAATTTTGCACTCCCTGTGAATGACACCAGAAAGTAAGCCAATTATGGAAGTCAATTATTTTTGATCATACCTTGGCATCATCCATGGAGAAGATGGAATGATTCACAATGGCAGGCTCATACCTGCCTTGGACACATAGATTTAGAGCTCTGTCATGTCTCTCTCTTTATTTAGTCCAGAGAGGTACACCTCAAGTCATTGACACTGGCATGAATTATGACAGAGTCATACTGGTACTTGCCTTTCAAGGACATGAGTACATGTGTGATCAGATGAATCCTAGCACCAGACAAGCAACTAACCATCACTCTGTCCTTTTCAGCCTGGTAAGAGGCATATCTGTATGTCTTACAATGGAGTCACCTATAACAAGAACGACCCATTTGACCCTTCTTAGCTATGACACAAGCCATACTGGTGTCATACCTCTCAACCTGCAGACACTGGAAATAGGAACAAAGATCCTTGAAAAGTTCGAACATCAAGCTAAAAGTCTCTGGACATCTAATTAGCATAACATTTTAACAATAAATAGCATATAACTCCTCTTTCAATAGATATGTGGGATACTACTCAGAAACACGTTTAGAAAAATGGGGAGTGACAAAAATTATAGAAAATATAAGCACATTATCAAAGAGACAGTGTAAAATCTGTGGACTTTAATGAACTATCTTGAAATATTTTACTACACAAGGTCATTTACTTTTCCTTCAAAAAAGGAATGATTTAAGATGTGTGTCCTCTTTCATTAAATTATTGTTGCCACTGTTTTGTCATGTAGTGTGGTTTTCTGTGTACTACACAGCTTCAAAAATCACATATGATGGAGGATTCAGAAAACTGTGTGAGGGGATAAATCAAGTCTGAAACTATGGACATACCTCCAAAAACAGGGACATCCTGTGCAGGGACAAATCAGGCCTGAAAATAGGAGCATTCCTCCAAAATAGGAACAGTTAAGAGGTCTGATAGTGTAAACATTGAAAGAGTCTGCAGTTAAATTTTACATTTGTAGGCACTTAACATATTTATAGATATGCAATAAATGCATAAAATGTACTGTACTTACATAGATTAGATTGTCTGTATTAAATTTTGATGTAGTGGAAGCAAATTAGGTAAAATAAAGTGCTGTGGTTATAACATCTGCATTGGATGATGATAAAAAGTGAAACTGTCATGGGCACCTAAAACTGATTTGTGAAATACTCTGTAATGCAAAGTTAGAAAAATGAGTGGTGTAAGGAAATACTGAAGCTGTTAATGTTATGAATTAGAGGAAGGAGAGTAATTTAGTTATGATGTCATAGGGATAATGGGAGGGAAGGTATGCCAACAATTGCAGCTGATAGAATTTAATTATTGCTTATTCTTTATTTGGTTTTATATCACATACAAACTAGGTAGGACGCCTAGTGAGGATAAGAAAGAACTTGATTCAGAGTCATTAGAAATCCTTTGCTTAAAAATACCTGCATGAAGTTTTTATTTAACCTCCTTGAAAACAACACATTTATATCCCCACAGCTTCTTCAGATTGTTGGAGGCATATGGGGACCCAAGGTGGTTGGTAACTTCAGTGTAAGGTTGGACTCTATGCACCAACTAAATGGGTGATACTAACTGCAAAGCGAGTATCCCAACCTCAGAACACAGTAATACCTGAGCATTGCTACAGCTTTATGTAAATCATTAGTCATATACAATTGCATTTCCCAGTAGCTATCATCTAGTACTAGGTTCAGTCTACATGCTTGAAGTGTACAAACCAGGTGGTGAATTAAGTACATCACATGCCCACTGCTCATGCCAAAACACAGTCAAGGTGGCCACCACTGAGGTCTTTTCTGTTTTCTTCCAGATGGATGCCGAGATAAGGGACTGACAGGTCTAATATAGGCATTGTGATAAAGATTAGAGTGAGTAAAGCAAGCATGCTTTTGGCAAATGAGACATAGCTATGCAGCCTGCAGAGTATATGACCATAAGTTATTTTCCTCTTTGCATGCACCATGAAAACCATTGTGTAAGATGCAGCAGGAAAAGAACTTAACGCTGTTACCTGCACCTTATAATAACTCTGTAGGTAGGTAAAGGTACAGGAGTAACACCATTTGATCTTGACTGGAAATTCAGAAAATCCAAAGATTTGATCATTTTTAAAGATACTTTCTACAAACAGTGAAAAGGGGTAGAGATGGCTGCTGCTATGACCCCTAGCCATACCAATTTACTTATGCACAGTGTGAGGGTAATTTATATTTATAAGTCACATTTTTCTACAAAGATTAAAGTGCATTTTCACTTTACTGACAATGCGTTTGTTTTGGCAGAAAAGGGTACAAAAGTTGCAGGAGTTTCTGGATTATTTAAATAAAAGAACTAAGTGTTAGAAATTTAAAATGATTCAAAATACTAAGTAAATTAATATTGGGATATCAAAGTTAAAAAAACAGAGATGATATGTATTAATGCAAGAATTTTCAAAAGAAAGACTATTCCCAAGGATTCAATAAAATCCATGTAGGCACTGTGTAAAGCATACATGGACTTTATCTGTGTATACGGCCACAGCTCCTCCCTGGCAGTATACCACACATATTAATTAAGGTGAGCTGCTGATGGAGATCAGAGGTACACAGATATTGAATCCATGCAAGTAGCAGTGTAGAGGCTGTCCCATACTTGTTGAGTGTCCAGAAAATGGGGTAGACAGGTAGTAAGCACAGGAAAGCAATTTTTTTATTTTTATTTTAATTTATTTAAAATTTTAATGTACATTTGCACAGTGCAGTGTTTAGCGATGCTGAACTCCCCTTATACAGATGCACCTGATGTGTGCTATATGTCTAAAAATAGAAACCGGATTTATTTAATTCTTTAGTTCTGTGTTGCTTAGTAACATGCGACCTCACACAGCTTTGCTGCGCACCACTAACTGGGATCTTAGTAGTATATATGAAGATATACTGCTTCTCTGCACTATCTAAGTGGATAGACAAGTTGATGAGGTATAGTATAGTAGGTCCTGGGCTCAAGTCCTGAGTGCTCATATCCTTACATTTTTTGTTTTGAGAATGCGTCAGCTGAGTGAAGCATCACTGTAATGTAAAATAAAAGATTGTTATATTTAACAAAGCTGCACGGTGCTAAGCCCTGCTTAAACATGGGCAATGAGCTAACCCATTTGGATGATGCTCAGCTCCATGGAAACATGGTCAATGGTCCACTGCATTTGCGCAATGCTCAGCTTTGCTTATATGGTTTGTGTGAGATTGCTCAGTGCTAAACATAAAGGCCAATAGAGGGGACAGATGCTGGTTCTGTGTTGCTTAGTAACATGCGACCTCACACAGCTTTGCTGCGCACCACTAACTGGGATCTTAGTAGTATATATGAAGATATACTGCTTCTCTGCACTATCTAAGTGGCTAGACAGGTTGATGAGGTATAGTATAGTAGGTCCTGGGCTCAAGTCCTGAGTGCTCATATCCTTACATTTTTTGTTTTGAGAATGCGTCAGCTGAGTGAAGCATCACTGTAATGTAAAATAAAAGATTGTTATATTTAACAAAGCTGCACGGTGCTAAGCCCTGCTTAAACATGGGCAATGAGCTAACCCATTTGGATGATGCTCAGCTCCATGGAAACATGGTCAATGGTCCACTGCATTTGCGCAATGCTCAGCTTTGCTTATATGGTTTGTGTGAGATTGCTCAGTGCTAAACAATGCACAGCTTTTTTTGAAAGTTGCAATATGACATGTAAGGGTGGGAATGCATCCCATATAAAGGCCAATAGGCAGAAATTTCACACCATTCATTGGAGTTGTCATTTGGCTGCTGACATGCCTGGTGGTATTGGTGAGGGAGGGCGCTTTGGGGCACAGAGATGGGGTGTGCAGGAGTCCAGAGTGTTTGTTGGACTCCTGGTCCGCAATTATGAATTGCAGCTGCTACAGGGTGATTAACAGGGCTCAGAATGTAAGTCTGATGCCTGAGATCATTTGGCTAGGGACCTTACCTGGGCTACTGGTATGCCCCACACAGGTGAGCAGTGTCGTCACCACTAGGATGACCTGAAGCAAAGGAAGATGGGAACTTTGGACACCTGGGTCCAAGAAGCACGTGCTGGGCACAACCCACAAGTATGAAAGTACATTTCCCAGTGATTTATAAGTATACAAACTGAATATGTGCAAAACTGTTATGCATAATGTTTTCTTTCACTTACAACAGCTGCAGATGAGCAAACTCGCAATGTGCAGTCCCATGCAGGGCATCTGGCTAGGATGAGGTGTGAGTGTAGTAAGTAGGAAAAAGGCAAAGCAATAACCTAATGTATAATGTACTGTCAAGATAAAAAAATATTTACAGAGTTTGCAGTCCTAACAATCAGGTATAACATACTTGGGAACTGTAATATGTTTAGTAATGTGTCAGTGCTTACCTGAAATGGTAAACCAAGTTAAGTCAAGTAACCATGCATTATAGTGTAGTGGAGCTTACAAACATCAGTTGTGGTTGTGGTCTACCGAGAATAACAGTTACTGTTCTGCTGTGCTCATTGTGTGAAATATGCTGTAGATTGTACTCAGGTAATGTTGTTGTGTCTTTCGGCTTTTCCCGGTTAGGGATCACCACAGCGGAACTCCGGTCCGCTAATGATTGGCAGTAGATTTTTACATGCTGAGTTGCCAGCTCTGACGCACAACCTTCAACGAAGGTACGCCCATTCACGCATGTCTCCACACAGAAGATGCTTTAGCTGAGAATCAAACAGGACAACGTCTTATAATAAGACGACAACGCTACAGGTAATGATGAGGGTAATTGGGTTATTATTTACAGGTCTGACACAGCTATTCCTGCTGTACATGCCAGAGTTGAAACAACAGTAATACATTGATTTACAGGGTAATGGTGCTGTAATATGTAGTGCTTTAAAATAAGAAGTACTCACTAATCTTGTAGTCACTGCATGTGTGTTCTAATCTAACACCAGTCAACTGTACAAAGGAAATGAATAAAGACTGCTGAAAAAAAACTGTCTGATAAATGTAGTGCAATACCTACAGTAAGTGTCAAGTTTGTGTTCTGGCCAGTTTGTGTCTATAATGCTGTACATTTGACACATTCGAAGAACAAGGTGTATGAATAAGGTAGTTGATGTTATGGGCAGTTATGCATGTGTATAAATCCCAGATTTTAAGGTACATTACCAATAATGTTTAAAGCAGGATTGTGCATTGAGAAGTAATCTGTTCAAATAACTGTGCAGTACGGTTGTACTCTTTGCATCTGTGTTCCAGTCTGACACCAATCAACTGTAAAACAGAAATGAATAAAGACTGCTGAAAAAAACTGTCTGATAAATGTAGTGCAAAACGTACAGTAAGTCTCAAGTCTGTCTTCTGGCCCGTTTGTGTCATTTATTGCAGTACATTCCACACACTCGAAGAACAAGGTGTATGGGTAAGATAGCTGACGTTATGGTCAGATATGCATGTTTATAAATGCCAGATTCTAAGGTACATTACTAATAAAGGTGTAAAGCAGGATTGTGCATTGGGAAGTAATCTGTTCAAATAGCTGTGCAATGCAGCTGTATTCACTGCATGTGTGTTCCAGTCTGACACCAGTCAACTGTAAAATGGAAATGAATAAAGACTGCAGAAATAATTGTCTTATAAATGTAATGCAATACCCACAGTAAGCTTCAAGCCTCTGTTATAGCCATTTCTAGTCAGATAATGTTGTTTATTCCTCACACTCCAGGAATATGGGTAAGGTACCTCAAGTTCTGGTACAATATCTATGTGTATAAGTACCTGATTTTCAGAAGAAGTATCAGTAAAGTGTAAAGCAGTATTGTGTCTTGATAAATACTCTTTTCCAATAAGTGTAATGTATTCCTGTATGCACTACCATGTCTTTTATAATCTGACAGCTGTCAGCTGTTAAATTTATTGCACGTTTCCTGGGGTCAAAGCTTGTGGGTTCTAAACCCATGGCAGCCAGGTAAGAAATCACTGGCTTTCTACTTCAATTAGTATACTCGAACATACCTCTCAACTGTCATGATGTTTTGGAATGTAATTAATTATTCCCCGTATGTCTGGTCCTTGATTAGCAGATAAATGACATTACTTGGAATGCAATGTATTGGCAAATCTGTTTACAGAACACCTTGGTAGTAATTTATGAGTACACTATGTAAAACAGTTTCCTGTAGTTGTGTAACTGCATTTGTTAGTGCTTGGCCCATACTGACCCATGCAAACAGGTTGAGAGCTATGTACATGTAACATCATCTATAGGAGAACTGGAGTCACTGTACACACAAGTGACACTGCACACTTGTAAAAGTATGTATTATTAGTCTGTGTAGTAATATCAACTGTGAGGTCACTAATGGTATGTTTCTCTCTCTCTCTCTCTCTCTCCCAACCCCTTATCTTCTTAATTTATTATTATGACATGTATTAATTTATTACTATTTGTTATTATGGTTTGATATTAATATGCTCTTTTAAACTAACTGTTACGTTGGCCTTATGGGTTATGACATACCGTTAACATACTTACTGTTATGTTATTCATTGTTGTGTTTCTCATAATATTTCTTAGTATGTATTTGGATTAATCAATATTATCTCCTGCTATGTTAATACTAACATTGGTTTGGTTATTACTTATCTTCCCTTATGTTACATATCTAATTTACTACAGTGTGACAAGGTAGGCCAGTTCCAGGTGATCCACCTACCTTGCCCTCCACTGGCTATGGGTTCGGGACCCAGCACATCTGGGCTGTAGGGTGGTGGTACCCTCTCTGCTGCCCCTTCACTGCTTCCAGCATTGGGTAGCTCTGCCCCAAAGGCTGGAGACAGGCCTCCCTCTGGGAGCAGAGGTGCAAGGGATTATTTTGTCAACCATCAAGAAATGCCAGGTATGGTGTGCAGGGTGGATGTACAAATGCTCAGTACATGCCTGCAGCAGATGGAGGACATGCTCACCATCCTGGTCAGACAGCCTCACCCGTCACACCAGCCACCCACTGCCACCACAGGGGCAGTGAAGGAGCAGTGCTGACAGTCCCATGGATGAGGACTTGAGTAACACTGCTACTGTGTGGATGCTCCTGGGATTGCAATTCCACAACACCCTCCATGTCCAATGTGTTCACCCTGTCTGCTGTCTTGTCTGTCTTGTATGTCTGCAAACACTTCCTCACTTTTATTTATTTATTTTTTATTTATTTATTGACATTTGTTGACTGGGTTGGTCCTACTGGGCTTGGGGCACATTTTCAGAGGAGTCCCGAGGAGAAAAGCTCCATTAATAGACAGGAACAGTACATCACAATTCAAACAATTTATTAAGTTCATATGGCTATAATATACAACAAGAGAGTTATATAAGTTTATTATACAGCAAAAAGTAAAAGACATAGTAGAGAGCAGGCATAAGTCAAAAAAGAACACAATAATGTATCTACAGAGACAGTACACACACACACACACACACACACACACACACATATATATATATATATATATATATATATATATATATATATACAAAAAAAGTTTGCATCGTTGTCATTTGAAAGGAATCTGTATATACCACCCTACAAGGAGTGGTGCAAGATAGGGGAGTGAGGTACCTAGATAAATGAATAGGTGTATGGAGATTAGGTTGGGTCATGGCAGAGGCAAGTCCTGGAGTTGAGAAGGTGAATTTTTAGTTCATTTTTGAAGTGTGAGGAGTGGCAGATGGAACGTATGTGTAAGGGAAACTTGTTCCAAGCATGGGCAACAGAATGTTTGTATAGTATTTTGCCTACAGTTTTTTTAGTTTGATAGATGTCCAGTAGTTGCTGGTTAGAGATACGTAGGGTCCGAGATGGAGTATAAGTAGAGATCAAGGATGGAACAGATGGACAGAGTGATGGTTTATAGAGAATAGAGTGTAACATTTGAAACTGAGATGGCTGCAGTTGTTGGGGGAGTTCTAGCCATCGTAGAGAATTTAGTGAATTACGTTGATGTGCATTGTATGAAGAGTTAGTTATGAATCTAGCTATTTTTGTGGTAAGTTTGTTGGAGTTTGTTGAGGATTGTGGCCTGAATGTTGGTGAGAACTGGGGTGAAGGGAGGAGGAGTGCTTGTCCTAGGGTAGTCTAGAGTTGGGGGTTAGAATTTTTTTGTTCTGATACAGTAGCCCCAGTTTATGGTGAATTTTTTTTATACATTGGAGTATATGCAGGTTAAATTTTAGTTCATCATCAATGATGACTCCAAGGAGTTTTGTGTGGGTATCAGGTTGGATAATTGTGTTGCTGGAAGATTTGATAGCAAAGGTGGTTTTATGTTGAGTAAGAGAATGGGGGAGTAAGATAAGAGTTTGGTCTTTTTTGGGTTAAGTAGAGTCGTCTGCGTATTGAATGAGGGAAGATTTGTTGCATGATGTGAAAAGATCATTGGTGAAGACATTAAATAAAAGGGAACCCAAGATGGAGGCTTGAGGTACTCCAGTTGAGACAAGAAGGAATGGTGAGGAAGATGAGACCCATTTATTTGATAGCTGCCTACCAGATAAGTAGCTAGAGAACCATGCTAGGGAGGTGGGAGAAAGGCTGAGCTTGGCAAGTTTAGATAGCTGTAAGGGGTGTGAGACTGTATCGAAAGCTTTGGAAAGGTCAAGGAAGAGACAGGATATGAGTTTATTGTTGTCAAAATCCTTGGCAATAGTGTTAGTGAAAAAGGGGAGGGCAGTAGTTGTGCTCTGGTTGGGGTGAAAACCGTGTTGTGTGGGAGTGAGTAGGTTGTGCTGGAGGAGGTGGTTGAGAACCTGTGTATGAATGCATTTTCTAGGATTTTAGAGAGGGGGAGAGAATGGCAATGGGTCAGTAGTTAGCAGGGTTTGTGGAGTTTCCACCTTTATGTAGGGGAATAGTGAAGAAGAATTTCCACAGAGTAGGAATGGTGGATTCAAGGATTGATCTGTTAATTAGTATAGATACAGGACAATAGATTCAGCAGATAGTTTGAGGAAGAAAGGAGGCAGATTGTCCTTTTTTGGGGACCCTATCAGAGTGAAATATGTTGTAGCCTGGTGGGAGTATTTCAGTATTAGTAATATGTGGCTTGAGCCTAGTTTCTGATAAGGAAAGAATGTGTGGGGTAGCATGAGCTATCCATGTGTGCAGGTCAGTGATTTTGTTTGTTAGGCTCAGAATATTTAGTGAGTCTATAGCTAGGTATTTAGATAGGGATGTGTTTTGTATGTGATGATGCAGATGGTGAGAAGTGTATGGGGATGGGGGTTGGGATATGTGTTGAGGGGTGTTAGTGTTGGAGAGAGGAAGAGGGCCCTGGGTTGGGATGGATGTCACCAGAACAGAGTAAGTTTTTTGGGAGAAGAGAGAGAGAGTATAGTAATAGGTAAGTGGAGTTTATAAAGTTTTGGTTTAAATTTGTAAGTAGGTTTGAGGATTTGGAGTATAGAGATTTTGTGTATACATGTGGTGGAGAAGTTAAATACAGTTGGGGAAATAATAAATGAGGGAGTAGTTGGAAATATATGTATAGGAGGTAGGAGAGAATAGGAGAGAGTTGACAAGTTGGGAGTGATAGGAGGTTGCAGCAGAGAGAGTGAGGAGGAGTATGGCAGGAATGAGAAGGCATTGCATAATTAGAGTGTGTGTAGAGGGGTAGGAAAGTAAGTAGAATAGTGAAGGTCAGGAAAGTGATGTAACATGAGTGACAGCTGTCAGGGTGGGAGTGGTCTTGGTAGGAAGTAGTTAGGGAGTGGAGGTTGGGGCAGGAAGGGGAGGGAATGGTTGGTATAAAGGAAATTGTAAGGGGTCGGTGAGAATGGGGGTACGGTAGGGGCCCGGAGTGAGCACGACTGCAGCGAGGGCAAATGGAGTGGGGCAAAACCCACCACCAGGACTGAAAAAAATGGCGGTAAAAAAATCAGTCATGCAGTAATAATCAGGTCATTACGTAAACTGAAAATGTTTAAAATCATTTTAAAATGCTGAGAGGGGAAAGCATTAGCAGCACAGCTTTTCAGAGTTTAAAGACACCCTGTACTGTAAGCCTTATAGTAATTTACTACTGGGGACTGGCCTGGGAAAGAAAGCCTAGAATGCAGACAGAGTTTAAAATGGCTCGGCGTACAATGTTTGAATAGTGTCAGCTGAGGGAGAGTATTACCTGGATGTCTGCTGCCATCTAAAGGTTTAAAACGATAGTTATCTTTTTATTTGAGAAATTGAAAAAATGCTGCCAAGAGCAGAAATTGGGGTAATAAAATATAGCCTACAAGTTTCTTGCGAGTGTGTGCACCTCAGCTGTTTTTACAGTAAATAACTTAGGTTTGAATAGTTATGATAGTTATTGCAGTGCTTTAATAGTAAGATATAAATAATCACATACACTAAGCTCTAGAGCAATGAGGTCTGGTTGAGACACTTTTTTTTTGTTTTGCTGGAGAAAAACTCCATGCAGGAGAAGTATTCCTTGAAGGTGTTTTCACTGATAGGGGAGGCTGCCAAAACACTTATAGACTGGCTGTAAGAAACAAGGGGATAAGCTTCCCGACTTACTTCACCCACATGTGCCTATGTCCCTTCATCAACATTCCACTCTCACCTTAAGGAAAAAAATGGGCACCTATCCCAAAAAAATATCGTCCCATACATAGCTCTCCATTTCAAACACATGTCCATGGAACACACTAATTTGGTCCAATTGTCTTGACAATGCAGTTAAGTTGTCATCACCCCTCTCTGGGGATAACTGTCTAAATTCAACTAAAAATTCTGTCACAGTGGACAGTTGTTGCTGATGGAGAAATCAATAACTATGGTTCTTTCCTACACCTATCCTGCACATCCCTACCTGCCTTTAACTATGTTTTTCCCCTGCTTGCACCCCTTTTCACCACTGTCCTTTCTCCCCATTTTTCTTTTTTTAAAGTTTTTTTTTACCTGACTAGATGTGTAGTGCTGCATCGCTTAGCTATGCTAAATAGTGCCACATTGATATATGCTTTTGTAAAAAAATTAATCACATTCAGAATGTACATCTGTGTCCTATTTTGAACTCAGGACCATCACACCTGTACAACAATTGCTCAACCTGCCAAGCCAAACAGCTGCTAATTAGCGCAGGTGTTTAAACGAAAACATGGTAATGCTCATGTTATCATCAGTAAGCATGTTTAAGCAATGCTGTGCATCGTGCCACACCACCCAAACCAGCTAAAAGAAATATAGAAAAATATTACTGTAATTAGTACTCTGCTAGGGAAATACATCACTATAAAGCCATACACATAACAATGAACATAAGTGAGGTATCTAATAGCAAATAACCCTGCAATTATATATACAACATGTAAAAATACACTTTCTAAAAGATTAACGTAAAAATAGGATTTTAACTGGGACTCTCTTACAGAAATACAGCATTGTAAAGCCATACAATCTAGACAAATCCATAAATAAAAGTGGGACAAAGGCCCAAAAATAGGGACAAGTTTTAAATATTGTTCTTACAAACATAGGAAGATGATAGACTAACAGGTATTGCTTTAGCATGAATGTTCTGAATTATATGAAGTCTAAAACCCAAATGTCTGTCATTATTTTCTGACTTCAGTCTTTAATGTTTAACACTAATTTGCCAGAAAACTGCAATTTAATGAAAAACATGCAGAAAATATGAGGGCAAACATGGACATGTTGTAAAACTGTACAGTTGACAAGTATGCATGTAAGTGCACTCTGTAACAGTAGATACCTATGGAATGATATCTACAACATGTAAAAATACACTTACTATCTCAGTGATAGTGTAGCATTGTAAACAATGCTTTTTGGTGCACATGGTCCTGGGTTCAACTACAGCTGCCTCTACCAATGAAAATACATGTATGTGGACATCAACATTATAAATTGTCATATTTACACCTGTCTTAGTACCTATTTATCCACCCAAAGCAGCACAGATGGAATGTCTGCATCTAAGTAATAGAACACAAAGGCTTACAGTTAGGACCACTCTGAACTACTAGTACAACAGTAGAAAGTGCAGAGAATGTCAGGTCATGTGTTACCCTGAATTCCCTTAGGAATTTGAAATATGTACTGAAATTGTGGCCCAGTAATATGACACTGCATCCCACATGACCTGGCAGCTGTCCAACTGCATGACATAATGTTTAATCTACCCCCTTACCTTTCTCTAGGACACATCAACCATTTTGCCTTTGATTGTAGCACTGCTACTGTTGGCTAACATACTTACTGTAAACACATGTCTCAATTTGCAATGGAATGGGTACTCTCAATCTGGCTCTGCCTCTGCAGCAAGGCTGCCACAGTTTCCACACTTACTCTTACAGCTTGTTTTCCTTCAAAGTGTTCACATTCTCTACTTATGCCTGTTGCCTGCAGCATCAGCTGCAGCCTGTAGCACACACATCTGTATGTAAAAAGTTGCAGCTACAGACATACTCTCTGCAAGGATGTATTATCTTGACCCCAGTAATTTCCAGCACAACATATGAGAAAGGGGTTATAATCTACATGGAGGCATTATATCTTGTTCAGTGGTTGCATGTCACTGGTTGATTATACTGCAAATCAGCTGTTATGCAATTAGTGTTTCAGAAGCATGGATTGGTTAAGAGCCAATCACCTGGTAATGAGAACCATGTTAAAAAGGCAAACAGCTAGCTAAGGGAACCATTCTGTGTAAGAATTTCTTCACACAGTTAACACGTTGCCACAACCTTTATATATCTGCATGTATCAACAGAGGAGTATTGTACTCCATCAGGTATGTGGCTATTTTGTTTACAATGTGATGCATTGTGTGACTATACCTAGGGGGAATGAGGATTACAGCATTAAACTTTTTCTTAGAACTGTAATGATGACATGTCATTGACCTCAGATTTGTTACACCTACAGAGGACATGCAGTACATCAAAGGTGGAATTTTTTTTGTTAATGTGGCACACTGGTCTCCTGGGTATGTCCATTTATAGTTGTTGTAATAGCACACTGGTATTTGTTTGGCAATGTTGTTTTGACATATTATCAGGGGGGTTACCCCTAGGTGCCACACTATAATGGAATCCTGTGTTGGGTGTGTGATCATACAGCAGTATCTGTCATGGAACAAACAGGAATAGCTGACTATTGATAGTATCTTAATTGCATCCACACCCTTGGTATGCTTGCAAACTGTGGAATATGAGATGTGTGATCAAGCAGTGGATACTGCCAGCTATTCTTTTCTTGCTGTATCTCTACACAGTGTACTCCCATGTATGTGACCCTGACATGTGTTCCCATTTTGTTGTCTTTCAGGAAGACACCATGCCCCTTTTATGGATGCTGAGAATGATATAATCCTGGAAGACCTCTGTCAACACCATCACTCCTACTGTCCAGGGGGAGGCAAAACAGGGAACAGCAGGCAGCATTGTGGGATGACCTTGTCTGTGATGTTAATACCAGAGGTCACCAGAGCAGGACATATGAGCAGATTCAACACCATGTGACTGATATGATAAATGCTGCATGTAGAAGAGCAGCAGATGTGGCCAGGGATCATAGTGTCACTAATGGAGGGCCTGCAGTAGAACAACCACTCTCAGCCACTTAAAAATTCCTGGTGAACCTAGGAATACACAACAGCTCCCAGGCATCCATCAGACCATATATCCTGGATGTGGGTGCCACAGTTTTAACGGCAGAGAATCATCTAGGTAGGCTTAGTTTGATCAGCATTGGAATACTGTAGCTTTCAGTGTGTCAAGTTATACATAGTTTTACTTGGGTATCAGATGTTTGTTATTTTGGGGGGAAGGAGTTTAACTGCAGTTTGAATCTCATGCTCAGATTTTGACCAACATAACAATTAACAAAGTAGCTACTGTAAATGTGAGATATATGGCTGTATGACCCTGTTATAGTGCAACATGCAGTGGTGTTTATATTACCTCTCCCTCAACTTTTCACAGGTCCATCAGGAATTGGACAAAGCCATGGTCCTGCTTCTGGTAAGCAAAACACTGTTTTGTTACAGATGTAGATTTACTGTAATGTATTCCCTAAAATGTCATCCCAGGCCTGCTGGCTGGATTGCTATACTGTCGGCATGTTTCCCAACTACACAGATATTTTCTGACTGTACACACTTTAGAGTCATACCTATGACATGTAGGTGTGACCACACTGATAGATGTGACAGTATTGCCAGGGCATTACAGATTGTCATATGTATCAACTGTGCAGAGTCTTCACAAATGTCAACAGTGTACCTCATTGTTGCTGATGAGATTGCTGTTTAAAGAGCTTTTATTTACAAGTAAATACAGATGTTTGTGGAAAGTAATATCCTCATGTCCTACTATATGAGGTTGAGGGATAAACAGGTCTATAATGGTATAGCTTGTACAGAATTGAATGAATCCCACAGCTTACCAACCAAAGTCAAAGGCTATATTACTCTCTGTGTCCATAAGTCTATAAGTAATGGCTCAACGTTGTGCGGTGTACAGACACTACTACATTTTCCAGGGTGGACGACTTCCAAAAAGATAGTATTGTGCAGTCCTTGGCATTTGCTATTTGTCAGTGGCTCTGTCAACAGCTGATTGTGTGTCTTGGGCCATCATGGATAACTGTTGATTCAGCTCCTAATTTGCAATCACCTGTTAATGCAGTTAGTCAGAGGTCACTGACAGTGGCCATGGCTGCAGAGAAGGGAATGGCTAGAAGGGGTACTCCATAAATGATTTCTGAGGGAAATAACCTACACAGTTTTCAGCAAGGCCTGATGGCCTAATATTGTCAAACACCTTGTCAGGCCATGGTAGGTGAAGTGAGTCATATACTCCTCATCCACTGCATAGTTTGACACTCAATGAGGTCTACAGGTTAGGGTGGGCATTAGCTGCCCTTGAACAAAACAAACTGTGTTTGGCCCAGTGTCAGTAGGTGTACAACATTGTTACTGATCATTTCCATAATAATACCTTTCATGGCTTTACATATGAGACAAGTGAGAGATCTGGGGACAGTGGTTGGCACTGCATGCTAGGTGTTGTCTGTGTAACTAAGTACTGCAGTTGCTTCCATCATGTTTCCAAGAAAATAGTCATTCAAGGTGTCTGTGTCTGTAGAGGGAAGGGTAATATGTATCCTCTGTGAAGGTAAGGCAGGAGGTTTTATATAGGTATTCTGTAATTATACACTACTCAAGCAGTGTGTACTGAAATTACACAATTACCTTGTAAAGAATGAGAAAAGCAATGGAGTTCCCTGAATTGCTGGTGCCTGGCTACTACTAATGCTGGTCTCACCAAAACCACGGTCTCCTGGGATACTATATTCTGATACGTTTTGTGTCACCACATGTAAAATGTTACTGTGAAGCTCATGATAAGAAGCAGGACCCATCCACATAGTTGTCCCACATCATGAAAGGTTTTGTAGGCTTCACATACCCTTTTTCAGATAGATGCCTTGATTAGCAACCTGAGCAATCAGTTGTCTTTTGCATGTATTATGCCTTCTGTACCAGAGTTGGTGGTATGTCACTAGGGAACTGACCAGATGGTGATTAGGAGCACAGCTGCAGTGTCACAATATAATGTGCAATATCCAGTCACATAGATATCCGAGCTTGCTGAAACAAGCACCACAGCGGTGGTGATCCATGTTAGGTGAAAATTTCAAAGCAATTCATGCATCCTGCCCTTCAACAGATTAATGGCGGATATCCGTATGACATGGCTCTGTGGCCTACTGCAGAGGACTGGCCACCTTTGGCCAAAGTGTGTCTACCTGCCACATGTCCTAGGTATGTCATACTTTACAGTTATGTACCAGGAACACATGTTTGTGTTCCCACATCATGTCACACAAGAACCAGTTTTCTGTCTGATTGCTTGACAGCCATTTTACACTTGCAAGGCCAACGTAATGTCAGCAAAGTTGAACAAGTCCTCTGTGCATGCACAGACATCCACATCTTCACTGTAAGGAGTGCCTACAAAGACTGTGTTTCAGGCTGTCAACCCCAAGTGTGTGGCAGCATGACCCTAACTTTGCTGGTCTTACACAGTGTTACATTTGTAGATATGGTATTGTGACCAAGCCTAATAATAGGATTATGGTTAATCCAAGGGCCGCATGGCTGGATTGTATGGCACACTGTCAGATGCTGTGTAACCTTAGGGGACCTACACGAAGGTGACATGTTACATTTCACCATCTATCATGACACTGCCTAATGATGGTCTGCTGTGATGTACACACAGGCATGACTGCATTTCTAATGGCACTATCAATGACTGTTGATGAGATGTGGAAAGTGTCCGCACCCCTCTACTACTATGCCACACAACCACATCATGTGACAGATGTGACTGTATTTCAAACCTTGATTCCATGGTGTCTCACACACCAGTCAGTACATATGGCAATGAGCATTTTGCAGACATGTACAGCTCACCTCCTCCTCCTCCACCCTTACCAGACACATTCCCAAACAGCAGACACCACAGAAAACCATATGCAAGCTCAGTACACATAATCATACCTCTGGAGACCACAGTACACATAATAGCGCATGCATCACTGTCTCACAGGTCAAACACTTGAGGCAAACCACAAAATCAAACCTATTATTCATAGGTGATTACATCATGAGACACATTGATGTCTGTCTCACCAGGCTACATAGGGGGAAGCTCACAGTTAGCTGCCTTTGGGTTGACACGATATCCCATGCCAAATATAGATACAAGTCAAGGAATATAAATTAATGTAATGATGACATCATAGTTCTTGCAGGTGTGTACGACGTGAGACATATGTCACCCAACTGTATGTAGACACATGAATGAGCTTAGACACTCTGTGTCTCTCGGAAGGTATGCCCATAGCTTTCAGCTACATTTGACCCTCACCTAGGATGATGACTCAATACACATGGGAAATGATGGATGTCAATAATTGCCTTAGCATGTGGTGTCATTGTCAGGGGATCCAGTACATGTCCACCTGGGATGACTTGCTCAACAGATGTCAATGCTTTGCCAGAAATGGTCTTCATCTGTCACCCTTGGGATATTGAATACTGGCCAGGGCTGCTGACACCCCCACAGTGCATCTTATAGGCACTGTATAGAGGGAAAACTTTCCAGTGAGAACACCATCTTCATATAACATCACAGTTATGTTGCTACATGCTAGGAATGGCAACTATAAACCCCACTGTGTGGAAGGTGTCCCCACCTTGAAATATGCAGACATTTGTGCAGTCAAAGGCACCTGTTTCAAGGTTGTGGACAGCATCATAGCCATACCAGACTAAAAGTCCTTCCACATGTTCCACAAGGTAATGCCGGTGGTGTATACATATTCATTAAGGATAGATACACATTCAGATTTGGTGAAACACTTTGATTTCCCAGAGAAACTGCAGGTGCTATTCAGTACTGGAAGGGCACCTAATCAAGCCATTGTGAGCTACAGGAGCAGCTCTATGAATCCAGATACTTGTTATGCTTATTTGAATTTACTTGTGTCTATCAAGATATATCAGTGCACCATGGTTTGGTGTGACAGTAAGTAACCACCAACTGTGTTGTTTAGTCATGCTGAAGCTCACTTGCCCAAAGGTTAGTCCATGTCCTTAACTACAATGCCATGGACCAGTGGGATGACATCCCCACAAGTGCAGCCAACATAGTGCATCAGATGTTTACCAGTATGGGTGACCACTGTAGCCTCTCCACTGTGTGGTTCTCCCTGGTGAGATCTGACCACAGAACTGTCTCATTAAAACTAAGTATCCAACCTACCCCCCACAGAAATATACTTCAACAATGCAACTTATTACCTCCTATAGGGTGGGTTACAAAGTTTGATTGCACCTGCCCCCTCAGATAGGAAAGGCAAGTATACAGAGCTCTACACCCATGCTTTATGGAAGCAGTAGTACAGCTGCATAGACTTGGCTGTACCTGACAGTAGTAAAATGAGCTCTTCATGGCACAGCAAACCTGCCTGGTGGAAAACTGCCATTAGCAGGCTAGACAATAAGAGGTGGACATTGCTGTGTGACAGTTGAGGTGTGGTTGCCCCCTAAAATGGAGGCACACCCTCCTCTTCTAAAACAAGCACATAGTGCTGTTATGACATTGTGCAGAAACAGTATGCGACGAAATTAGTCTCCCCCACAAAGCAGAACCACAACACACAGTGTAGTTACATGTGCAGCCTCAGAGGTAAGGCAAACAAAGCACCTCATTGGGTCTTATCAGATACTATCTGTATGATTGGCTGAGTGACTGTCATTTCACCTCAAGGCTTCTGCCAGTGTCCCTCATGGACTGGTGCAATATGTGCTAATCATGTAAATAAGGGTAAAAACTTGGCTAGCATTGTGAGGGCTCTAGGTCCATTAGGCTACTAAAGTTCAAAGATCCTATGATTCCATATGCTAATGTAAAATGCACTAACAGACAGATACACAAATGTGGTTATATTGAGAATAGCACCACTTCCAATTAATGTTTACATGACATGGCACAGCACACAGACTCCAAGTTGGCTGCAAGTAGATTAGAACACCAAGCTATCTAATGGTACACACTACAGATCATTGTAGTAACACATGAGTTAAACCTCAAGTCTGCTATTATTTTTGTCTTTCAGACATCTTATGCTTGATGACATAACCAAGCCTTGTTGTGGTCAGGTACTTGGAGGCCAACATTACCTACTACAACCAAAATAATGCAAAACCCTACCTATTTCTAAGTCACTGATGTGATCATATTTATGTCGCATGGAAATACACACACACACACCAAGTGGCTTGAAGTGAGATTAGAACCTCTACCTGTCTAGTCTAAGACACTACAGATAACAGTACTTTTCACATGCACCATGGCTTAAGTTTGACATTCAAATGGCAGTTGGCAGTCTTAAGGTATATGACATTAGCAGGCCTTGTAGAAAAGGGCAGTTTGGAGGGAGGGACCAACATAAAGGGACAAAATGTGCAGCACCATTGCAGTTTGGTATTCAATGAGGGATTCTCAGTTGTTTTGCAGGGAGATGAACACACGTATACACACACAGAGTGACTCGGAGTGATATTTGAACCCTTACCTATCTAGTCTTACACATTACAGATCACAGTAGTTATCGCATGTGCCACGGCTTAGGTCTGTTTTATACATGACTGCAGGCAAAGTACATGTGGATTACATAAAGTAGGCTTGTGTTGAACTGCATCTGTGGCCTGCAGAGTGATATTGCTTCTTCCTGTTATCTGCATCTAGTAGCCAAGAGGCCAGATAACTATTTATCATAGCTATATGGCTACTGTTGCCATTTTGGCCATATGTGGTTGTTTGCATTTGGATGGGCAAGCCTGTGGGGAGGAACAATGTGCCCTGTTAATGTGTGGGTAGATAAAATTATACATTACACCATCTGCTCACCTGTTTCTGTATACGCGGTGACATCCAGCAGGCATAGGGGTCTATACGTAAGTGCATTATCTACTATTGAACCCTTACTTTGGATCCTTTGAGCAACATTATATATGCATGATAGTGTAGCTTTACTCACTATTAGCAGGGTAAGTAGGACAATACAGACATCTGCACACATATTTATGTATACATCAGGGATGTATATATAAATGTAGCTGTGTGTGCGCATAATATAATTTTAGACATCTATTTATATATATATTTGTGTGTGTTCTGTAGATATATGGGGAGAGACAGTAATATATATGTATATTATATATATAGTTTTATATATATATATATATATATATATATATATATATATATATATATATATATATATATATATATATATATATATATATATATATATATATATATATATAGAGAGAGAGAGAGAGATAAACTATCTATGGGAGATATATATATATATATATATATATATATATACATAGAGATAGATAAACTATCTATGGGAGAGAGAGACAGTCACAGATATATATATATATATATATATATATATATATATATATATATATATATATATATGTGTGTGTGTGTGTGTGTGTATCTACTGACAAATCTTTATATAACAGGTCATTTTGAGCAAGGAGCAACAGGATTGTGCTCTGCTTAACTGAGTGTATGAGCATACCCAGTGGGATTCTCACTACATATAAACTGACCCCAGCCCACACCTACCTGTACTCCAGTCCGGGATGTTGTGTGTTGCAGACAATGACATATGTCCCTGTTTCTGCATTTCTGCACTTCAATCAAATTGTCTATGATATTCTATAGTTGTCTGACAGAGGTTGACAATATTACACCATGCACAGACTGACAGTCTGTAAAACACAGTATAGTAATACCTCTCATCCAAAAGAAGTGGACATTTCTAGATTAGAACCAGCAATGCCATCATGCATGCTAACTGCCCTAGTCTACTGAGCCACACAAGATGCCTGACAGAAAGCAGTCATCCATCACACAATCAACAACATAAATATGTACATTTGTATTCCTGTGTTAAGTAAGACATAGAATGTATTATCAGTTTCTAAGTTACTACCCTCAGACTGCCTGGACTGCTGATATACCATTGATGAGTTACTGTTAGAGCAGTTATAAGGGAACACTGCTGTGTTGGGGGTGAGGGAGCAACACTAAATGTTCTGCTGGGATACACAGTAGTCCAAATATCATGTGATGCCACTGTCTAACATCTCCCTTGACTGATGTACTGAATATTCCATGCATGAGACCTAGTGAATATTAAAGAATGCATGATAGTGGAATGTGTATCTCCAGTCCCATGTGGATGCTACTTCTGTCCAAATAACTCACTATATTTACTTGCATAAATGTAGCAGATCCATACATACAATGTCATATTATAATAATCCTTGCAAGTACTTTGTAGGTTAGAGACTTACCTTGTGAATGCAGCAGTTGACCAAACTGTACTTCAGTGCTGACTCTGTCTGATGGAAGCAGTACACAGCCAATACATGGTTAGGTACAGGTTGTGTGAGTTGCCTGGCATCAGTTTTAATATATGTATCTGAGTAAGAGTAAGGTGTCAGTTCCTAGTTCTTAGCCAAATCCAGGGCATACTGAGCATGCCTACATCCACCTACAGGGATATCAGCACAGGATTCCTCTTCCGAGTCCTCCTGTGACTGTGGCTGTGGTGACCTAGGCACTGGTGGGGGGCTGTATAGCCCTTCTCTTTGCTGATCTTACTGCAGCTGTTTCCACAGGACCAGATTGTGTAGCGTAGCACATACTGTGAACATATGTGCACATGTGGCTGGACAGTACTGCAGGGCTTCACCAGATATATCTTGGCACTGGAACCGTGCCTCATTATGGAGTTCTAATGTGGGTGTGTGTGCATTTCTGATGGGTGTCATCATCCACGGTTCCAGGACGTAGCCTGCATCCTCCAGTAAATGGCCATGTGGGATGTCCCCCCTCGCAAACATCTGATGCAGCTGTGATGTGTGCCAGATATGGGAGTCGTGATAACTGCCAAGGCTGCCAGCACACACATTCAGAATAATCCCCTGTGCATTGCACATGACCTGACAGTTGACAGAGTGGTACCCCTTGCTTTTAATGTAGATTGTACCCTGCTCAGCAGGTGGTGCCTTGATGTGTACATGAGTGCACTCTATGGCATCCAGTGCTTCAGGGTAGGATGCTACATGGTAGAAGTGTTGCATATTGCTGGGCTTCACCTCAGGGAAGAGGGGAAAAGATATGTGCTCACTGATTTGTGGTAGCATGACATCCATGAAGAACTGAAGTATCCTGGATGCAGATGCCTTGTGATAACTGCCAGGGCTGCCAGCACACACATTCAGAATAATCCCCTGTGCATTGCACATGACCTGACAGTTGACAGAGTGGTACCCCTTGCGGTTAATGTAGATTGTACCCTGCTCAGCAGGTGGAGCCTTGATGTGTACATGAGTGCACTCTATGGCACCCAGTGCTTCAGGATAGTGTGCTACATGGTAGAAGTGCTGCATATTGCTGGCCTTCACCTCAGGGAAGAGGGGAAAAGATATGTGCTCACTGGCATGTGGTAGCATGACATCCAGGAAGAACTGGTGACGTATCCTGGATGCAGATGCCTGTGACACCCCAATCATTTCCCCAGTTGGTCTTTGGAAAGTACCTGTAGCTAGTATCCTAAGGGCTACACATACCTTTGTTTCCACTAGGATTGATTCCTCTCTATTGGCTCTGGGTCTGAGTTGAGGGCGGCAGAGCTCAGTGAGTTCTTGTAGTATGTCCCTGTCCACCCTGTAGAGCTCTACAAACTCCAGCTCATGTAGCTCCTGAAAGGTTATTCTGAGCCTAAACACTCTTCTTCTTCTCTGCCTAGTCCTAGGCCTACTGTCAGCAGCACCAGCAGCATTGACTTCTAGCACATACAGCTGTAGCAGCCCCTAGCATTATCTCAGTTAAAATTCCCAAGTCTGTACTCCATTGGGCTAGAGTATCTGGGGAAAAATCAGAATGTAGTGTGTATGCATACTTGTTATAGGTCTGCTGTAGGTCCAGAATGTATGATTGGCTACCTATGATGCATTCCACCTGCCTACAATATAACTGGCCTCATTTAATGACCATTCGTTAGTACAAGGCACAGTGCACAGTGCCACATCATGCAGCATAGCTTACAGGACAGTCAAAATTAATAATTGAATACATCCGCTTTTAAGGACTTGCTGCCTATGCCATCACTGTCCCCTGGGTGGTCTTTCAGCATGAACACGCTCAGTGAGGCAGAGTGCCATGCAAACACATGGATCTAAGATTAGAAGAGCCTAGAAGTGATAGGACCCCCCCCCGATGTCAGCCACATCCTGTGTAAATATCAACATGGTCTAAGAGCCTACCAGAAGGGGATATATGGACACGATTACTCCTTTATGCTATTCAGTAAATCCACCTCATTTGCATACATATCCATGCTGACAGTATGGAAACTACACCCTTCATAGCCCTATGACCTTAGCAACAGCAGCAATGCACCATTGTATAGACACAACGCAAGGTCCTATAATACATTTCTGTCAAATATAACATTTTTTTTTTCCTATTTTTTGTTATTTTTCTATTAAGCATGATTGTGCATTGTGGCACATAGGCCAAACATGCCGAGATTATTTAAAAAAATAGTTTAACTTATTCCCTTACTCTTTCTGACATCCACAATAATAGTTTTGCTCATATGTGTATCTAGTATAACATTTTCAGGGGATTTATGTCCATATTTCTACAGTTTTCCATTCGCTTTTGTCTCTCTAGAATCCTGTATGTGGAATTTTTCCTCGTACACTACAGACACTGACACAGGGTCTGAACAGATGTCTTTCTTCTTTTTGGATTATTCTACCTACCTCATTTTTATGAGATTCACCTGCTTATGAGGCAATTTGCATGCCACTGAATTTTGCCTGTTTGCACGTGAATGCACTCTGCTCAGCAGTGCTTAATGACTCTAAAAATGTTCGCACATATGTAAAATACAAAAAAAATTGTGTGGGCTTGATTGAATTCCCCCTATGAATAATATGTATCTATTTTATTCTTCTATGCATCCCAGTCATGTCCAAAGTAATATTATTAAAGGGCAGTTAGGGAGGGCTAGAAAACTGCTTGCTGAAGATGAGCATTTTAATAAATTTAAAAAATCTATTGAAGAATAGATTTTGAGAAAGTGGTTACTCACCGTAAATGATACATTGTAAGTAGTTAAAAGTTAAGGTTTTGAGACATATGAGATACTCATAGCACTTATAAAAGGAAATAATATAAGATGGGGATTTTCATAGGACAACCCCTGTGATTTACAAAGATTCTCTCTCTTTCCATGCTAATTGACCAATGTGGGTTAGTCAATTAGCGCAAAGGAGAGAATCCCCAATTCAGATACACGGTAAAGCTGTACAAGAATCACAGTGTTAGCATCTCATTACCATGTCTCCGAACTGAAAACTACACTGTCAGACCTGACAGAACTAGTAGGACCTATATCAGACCATGCATCACTGATACACAAGATAGATTCATTCACACACACACAAACACACACACACACATGCATGTACACACATAAAGAAACAAGCACACACACACACACAAACACACACACACATGCATTCAGATACCCATATGCATGCACACACACACACACACACACACAAACACACACACACACACACACACACACACACACACACACACACACACACACACACACACACACACACACACACACACACATACACACACAAAAACAAACACAGTTACTGACACTATAGAGTCAGGATGCACTACCTAACTGTGATAGTTGGATCACCCAGACAGACAGGTAGACAAATACAAACAGAGACAGACAAAGACAGACAGACACACACACTGACAGATAGACACACACAGAGTCAGCATCCCTTTGTCATACTTACCTGGATCACAACTACACCCAGGGGAGTAAATGGTGAATTCCAACAAAATAATATACTTTTTCCTCTTAGAGAAAAAATTAAGTCAGCAGAGCAATCCTCTAAATTGGTCTTTTGAGTTAATAGAAAGTATTCATTATTCCCAGGCATGCCTTGTCAAGTGTACTTCAATATGAGGAATGTTCCTCATTTTCAGTCTTAAAACTTCATGTTCCTCATTGTTCCACATTGAAAGGGTCTGTCACAAAGTTAGTGTTAAGAATTTTTTTTCAAATGATAGCCATAGTAAATCATGTTGAATCATATAAAGTCATCAAAAGAGCCCTTTACAAGTCTAAAGGAACACATTCTAACCATACTATGAACTTCATAGTTGAAGCTGTTAGGAGATGTTCCACATTTTGCCAATTTGTTCCACATTACAAGAAGTAGTGTTCCTCGTTCTGAAGATGG